>NC_142404.1:2532138-2832138 GCF_059441095.1 Idiotropiscis lumnitzeri
ACAAGAGTTTGTCTTTTTTTTAATTGAGAACGAATGGAGGTATGCTCAGTTACAGTTCCAACTTCGCTCTGAGGCACACTCCGCCGAGCCCTCTATTTTATTGGGGAATCCCTAGGTAAACAATGCTCTAAGGAATCAAGGGTGGGAATACAAGGGTGGGACAGTCATGAATGTAAACACATAACAAATGGCAGTTGTAGACTGATTGGAGCCACCCGTGTGACTTTTGTTGTCCCAGCATGAAAGTCCATTGTTTCAGAGGTGTCTCGAGCACACCTCCTTTATTCCAGCCTTGATCCAATCCTCCCGCATTCATCTCCTGATGGTCTTCTCGTCACCTTGGTCCAAACATAGGTCACATTGTGGAGCAATTCCTTTGCAATACTAACAGAGTAAAATATGTGATAACTTCTATACATTCACCCGAACAGTTGTATTTACTTCGTGGAGCAGGCAAACTCTGCTTACTGTGCAGTCAAACTTAGAGGAGAGTTACTGTCGCAAAGCCGGACTTTTACATCGTTTAAATTCGAAAGAATTTGCACAGTTTGCGAAGCCAAATTCAAATACCATATTAGTTGTACGTCTTTGGTGTATCATTCAACTGTTGTTCCTGTATTTTACAGGAAAAGAATTGTATTCAAAGATCAAAAAAAGCTCTTAGGAAACTCTGAGTAGAAATAGAATTTTTTCCACTTAAAATCCAAGATTTTACTCCAATAAATACTGGTTTCAAGCTTCACAAAACATTGTGATTGAAAAACACGATTAATCGCGATTGATTATGTCAGTGTTTGCAATTAATTAGTTAAAAAATTCTAATCGCAGCACAAATATTTATAGTAAATGATCAAACTAATATTGAATGAAATTCGCAACAAACGTCCTTATCCGTAATTTTGCTGTCCAGCTCATTGTTAGACGGCAGCAAATTGCAAAATGTAGGCCTACCAAAACACGGAATAGTTGGATGTGTGCATTCTAGTTTCGAGAAGGTGAAATGAATTTGGCCTGTTATAGCACATTTTAGGTTAAGCACAAAATTTCAACCAAAATATCAATATCTTTCTGAGGTAGCGTATATTCTCAGGATTTGTGGGTTCATTGTCTTGTGGCTTTTGTGAGTTTGTTCTTTCTTTCTTTATGTCTTTTTTCTGATTTTTTATTTTTTTTAGAATTGTCTATAAAGTTTATACTGCACATTGCCCGCAAGCTTTTGCCCAACGCTTAAATCGGGCCTCCACTACATTACACAAACCTGATTGAAGAACCCATATTAGTGGCATTGAATAAAAGCTGGCAAAAGTGTTTTAGCCACTCTTCCCAGCCATTATTAAAAGTCTGAAAAGGCCTTTCACCCAAAGTTGACTTTTCCATTGGAAAAAAGTCTAAAAAGTAATTTAACGCTACAAATTGTCGCCCACGGTGTCTTGCTCGGCGCTGAGATTAATCTGAAGGCGGATTAGCAATGCCGGCACTCCGTTAATCAGTCTGAGCCGCGGATGTTGCTGCCACAACCTTTTTGGGCCGGGCCGGGACAAGCGAGAACAGGTGAACGCAGGCGGCCTATTTAGGGCTGTGCTGATGCTGACAAAGATAACTGATGATGCTTGTCTTCACCTCACTGCATCATGCCATACTAAACTTTGCAACCAGTAGGTGGTAATGTTACTCTCTGGTTAGCCTGTAGGAATGAGGCGCACCAAAGCGAATTATCTACATCTTCAGTCTCACCTAAAGGTTTTGAGGCACGCTCACCTCAACATCCTGATTATGTTGGCTTGCACACGCAAAAAGTCAAAAGGAAGTCCATATGCAAACATGCCTGCACAACATGACAGAAATATACAAATTGTGACAAGATAGACATGCACGTGGCAGATTTGACAAAGTAGAACAGAACCACCACCTAATCCTCGTCATCATCACCTCTTGGTTATATATATATCTATATCTATATATATATATATATATATATATATGTATATATATATATATATATATATGTATATATATATATATGTGTGTGTGGGGGGTGCGTGTGTGTGCGTGTGTAAATGTAATTGTGCAATTTCAACAGATGGCCATTAAACAGACCTCATTCGGAGATTCCCTCATTGACAACTGATCATATATTTATATTAGGGGTGGGACGATACTGTGACGATATGTGGGCCACGATAACGATAATATCACAATACACAATGTCTACGATATTCAATATATCATTAGAAATCTCTTCAACAATATATCATGAGATATGTGACTAAAAAAGAAAAAAATGGCCATAAAAATGAAAACATCAATTTTTTTTCCAATGCCAATACGTGTACAAAGTACAAAGAAAGGTGCATTTGCAAAGTACCTCACTGCCGCTGAGTCTTAACACTGTAGCTACGGCTGGACGAATTAAAGTGCACAAACATTAATAACATGTTTTATGTAAACCAAGACACTGCACTGCTTTCTGAACCTGAAATGTCAGTATCAACTGTCATTAAAGTGCTTCACGTTAACCCGCCCAGTGGAAACATCAAGGCATATTCTTCTTGAGGAACACTAACTGGACAACATGCTCCGACGCAAGAGCACACCAAAGGGAAACTTTGCTTTAAAAGCAGTAGTGATTGTCGGCTGTCTTGATTCGCCTTTTTTTATCACCTGCGAGTAGTAACCGTGATAGCAAACGAGGTGGCTTTGCAGATTCGTAGTGTTGATGTTATATTTTACCTTTGCAAAGCAGTTCATGCAGATTGCATATTCTTTATCCAGTGTTCTCCCGTCACCGGTCTCGTAAAAAGCAAAGTGTCTCCACACTTTCGAGTGGAAACTCTTGAAACTTGATTTGTTTTTCTGGGTTTTCCGCCATTCTTGCATTAGTTCTTTTTCTATTGTAAATTCTTCACACTCTTCACCGGCCGGCCGCTGATCCCGGCAATTTTAGAACCGTTTTGTGGCATTAGCGCCCCCACAGACAGGACAGGAGAGATTAAATACGGACGGTGATGACGAGGTAAATCCATTATGTGTGTTTGGAAAATATGTAAATGACTAGTGCTGGGAGGAGTATGCAAATCACTGTTGTGAGTCCGGTTAGAACTCCAATAACGAGGATAGGATCTTGTGTTTTCTGGTCTTTCATAAAGTTGAAGTCAAAGTACACATTTCTTGATGCTTCAAACGAAATATTCGTGTGGTTCTAAAAAGAAAATAACGTATCAATATCTGCAAATATCACCACACAAACATACGTGACTCAGACATGAAAAGAAGGCGTGGCAATAGCTCTCCATTCAATGCGCTTGTGAACATTGCATGTTACCGTTTAGCAGTGAAACGTGTATTTGTACAGACAAACGAACAGTGTTATTAATGCTGTAACTTACTTGTCTCACGCACAACTCGAAGCAGGATAAATGTGGACTCCAACTCAAATAAACTTAGCTCGATAGACAGGACTGACACGATTCTCACCACCGTCTCTCCTTCTTCCTCCTTCCTATATACGCACACGTACGCACGCGCTACGTGAGTTGGAGCGCTAAACTCCGCCCTCTTAAAGGAGCCGGTGTCGCAGTCTCTGAGCAGCCTTTTCTACAGTGTTGTTTTGAAATATCGATATTGCCGCCAGGCTATCGATTACTTATTGCGACAGAGTTAGCAACAATTTATTGCAGTCTTGATTTTTTTCCCACCCCTAATATATATATATATATATATATATATATATATATATATATATATATATATATATATATATATTGTAACGTTGTATAATAAGTCAGGCCAATTTGTCCATCAGCGAACACTTTTATTATTAAGCCAAAAACGGCTGCTGTTGGCCGCCACCACGCCGATCAGCAACCCAAACACAACGACAACAACATAACGTTCACTCCCTCGCTGCCTTCACAGCCTCCACAGAAAAGAGGAAAACACAGAACCCTTGAACTATTTACAAAGTCGCTACACTGCCCTCCCCTTTATCAAGAACCTCGTCCCGAGGGCGTCATTCAACAAAGTCACTGAGGTGACCCGGTGGTCTCCTCTGTCGCTGAGGCCGCCCCGAGGCATGTCCGCTCGGAACAGCCAGTGTAGCATCAGGCGATGAGTCCTCAACTGTAGCCGCCTGTGGGGGTGAGAGTGGAGGTACAATCCGCTGGCTTGGAGGGATGGGATTCGAAACCCACTGTGAGTGTGTCCGCGACCCAGACTGCTGCTGTGGAAGGGCATCACCTCTATATGGGGCCAGTCTGTCTCTGTGGAGAGCTACCCGTCTGCCACCAGGTGGCAGCTGCACCCTGTACACCACCTCTCCTATCCTCTCCAGCACGCCACACGGCCCCACCCAGTGCCTGTCCAATTTAGGACACCTGCCCTTTTTCCTTTTTGGGCTGTACACCCAAACCAGGTCTCCAGCCTTAAAGTCCGTCCCTCTGGCCTTCATGTCATAGTTCCTTTTCTGCCTTACACCTGCCTTCTGTAAATGGTCGCGAGCAAAGACATGTGCTGACTCCAACCTGTCTTGAAGTCTCCTGGCATACTCCGGTCCTGGTGGCACGGCTGCTGTATCAGGGGTCTGCCAAAAGCCATTTCCACCGGTGTCCGTAGCTCACGCCCCAGCATGAGCAGGGCAGGTGTACATGAAGTAGAATCCTGTACAGCGGACCTGTAGGCCCACAAAACCAGAGGGAGATGCCTGTCCCAATCTCATTGGTGCTCCGCTGTGAGAATTGAGAGTTGTTTTGCCAAGGTCCTGTTAAAGCGCTCAATGAGCCCATCACTTTGAGGATGCAGAGGTGTTGTGCGCGTTTTCCTCATGCCAAGTCGCTCACACATTGCAGTGAACACAGCCGACTCAAAGTTTCGTCCTTGGTCGCTGTGAATGACCTCAGCTGCCCCAAACCTTGTAAACATGCCTTCAACCAGCGCGTTTGCAACAGTCTCTGCTTCTTGGTCGGGGATGGCATATGCTTCTGGCCATTTCGTAAAATAGTCCATAGCAGCTAAGACATAACGGTTGCCTTTGTCAGTGCGTGGAAATGGGCCCATTATGTCCACTGCAATCCTCTCCATAGGAGCGCCCACTGCTAGCTGTTGGAGGTGGGCACGAGACCGGCCTGGTGGACCCTTGTGCGCTGTGCAGAGGTCACAACGGCGACAAAAGTCCTCAACATCTCGCCTTAGTTGACCCCAATAGAAACTTTGCCGGAGTCTGCGAAGTGTTTTCGACACAGCAAAGTGTCCTGCCCCTGCAGGCCCATGAGAAGCTTTCAACACAGCCTCTCTCAGAGTTCTGGGGACGACCACCTGCCATCTATCCTCCCCAGTAGCAGGCTCCTTCCAAGCTCTCTGGAGCACCCCATCCTTGACCTGAAGAGTCCCAATCTTTGAATACAGTCCTTTAGTGGCAGGCGAGTGTCCAGCGACCTCCTCCCACTTAGGGTTTTGACCCGACTCGACCCACTGTAATACAGGTCGGAGGTCAACATCCTGTTGCCGCTGCTTCCTCCATTCAGGTGCCCCCACAACC
This sequence comes from Idiotropiscis lumnitzeri, assembly GCF_059441095.1. Lineage (NCBI taxonomy): Eukaryota > Metazoa > Chordata > Actinopteri > Syngnathiformes > Syngnathidae > Idiotropiscis > Idiotropiscis lumnitzeri. Next base: position 2,537,672 of record NC_142404.1, read on the forward strand.
TGCACCTCCCTACATACGGCGTCGACATGATCATGCGCGGGACTTTGCTCATCACCACAAAGTTCCTTCTCTCGGGTCTCTCTCTTCTCGCAGAAGCGGCAGCCAGCAAGAGCACAAGGGCGTCGCGACATAGCGTCAGCGTTGGCATGGTGACTTCCAGCCCTGTGCTCAACTTGGAAGACATATGGTGCTAGTTCTTCAAGCCAGCGTGCAATTAAAAGACAATAGCCACTGGAGTGCCGCATGGTCAGTGCGTACAGTAAAGGGTAAACCCGACAGATAATATCGAAAATGGCTAATGGCTCTCACAATTGCCAGCAGTTCCCTTCGTGTGACACAATAACGCCGTTCAGCCTTATTCAAGGTTTTGCTGAAGTATGCCACTACTCTCTCCCCGTCTGCCCCCACTTGACTCAAAACCGCCCCAATTCCGACATTGCTGGCATCAGTGTCCAGGACAAACGGCAGGTTGGCGTCTGGGGGAACGAGAATGGGTGCCTTCGTCAGCACCTTCTTTAGCGAGCTGAAGGCCCGTCTGCACTCAGGAGTCCAGTCAAAATCAGTGTCCTTCCGCTGCAGGTGGAAAAGCGGTGCAGCTAGACATGAGAAACCCCGCACGAATCGCTTGTAATAGGATGCCAGCCCAAGGAAGCTCTTCAGTTCACGCGGGTTGCTGGGAGTAGGCCGGTCCCTCACGGCTCGCACTTTCTCCTCCAAAGTGCTAATGCCTTCCCCTCCAACTTTGTGTCCCAGGAACTCAAGCTCTCTTCTCATGAAGCAGCACTTGTCAGGGTGAAGCTTCAGACCCGCAGTGGAAATTCTTTGTAAGACCTGGCGCAGGGCCTCCAAGGCTGCATGGAAAGAGTTCCCATGGACCAGGATGTCATCCAAATAGACCAAACATTCCTCTCGGGGAATGCCAGCCAGCACCTTGTCCATAAGCCGCTCGAAGGTAGCAGGTGCATTACACAGGCCGAAACAGAGAACTCGAAACTGCCACAACCCCCTGCCAGTACAGAAAGCAGTCTTTGGCCTGGCTTCCGGGCTGAGGGGCACCTGCCAATATCCACTGTGCAGGTCTAATGAGGAGAACCAGGACGATCCAGACACCAGATCCAGAGTCTCATCAATGCGGGGCAGTGGATAGGAGTCTTTCTTGGTCACACTGTTTAAGGGTCTATAGTCCACACAGAACCTTTTCTTCACTGTCTTTTTTTTTTTTACCATGACAACCCCTGAGGCCCAAGGGCTGTCAGATGGCTCAATGATGCCAGCTTTCAGCATCTCATCAATTGCACTGTCCGCATCTGCCTGATGTGCAAGGGGCAGGCGGCGGGGGTGTGCTTTCATAGGTCGTGCATCCCCCGTGTCTATTTCGTGCTGCACCAAGTCTGTTCGGCCCACCTCCTCTTCTGTCAGCGCAAAAATGTCCTTAAAGTCCCACAACAGTTGCCACAGCTCCTCCTGTTGCTTGGGTTCTAAACCATTACTGTTGCGCTTCCACACTTCGCGCACTGCCGTCAATCTGTCCACTCCACCTGTCATGGACCACGGAGCAGGGGAAGAGGAATGCTCATCAATGTGGGCATCTGATGTGGGTGGAGAAATCATAGGAGCCAGCGGTTCATGGGTGTGATCAGACTCCTGCTGTGCAATGGCTGCGCTCGAGGTCGGAAGGAATGACTTTTCAGGCTGTGTAGGGCGCACCATTTCGACTGTGGGGCCTCTTGGAAAAGCCAACGTGTTCCTCCCCAGGTCAAGCACGCACTGGGCTGTTCGTAGAAAGTCCAGTCCTATGATGCAGGGGTCGCGTACCGCGGCAACCCACACCCGAAAGTTCATGCATAGTCCCCCCACTTGGATAGTCACCACCCCCCTTCCAAGCATAGGGGTGAGCTGTTCGAAGTTTGACTGACGTAGATTCCAATCGTTCCCCGGCTGGGAATACATCAGGCCTCAACAGTGTTGCAGTGGAGCCGGTGTCGACAAGGGCTACACAAGGAGACCCCCCAAGCGAAATGGGGACATGACAGAAATCCCCCGCATGGGTCCAGCCAACCACCCTCACAGACTCTGCAGTATCACCTGCTTCTGGGGAAAATGGAGCCCCTCTCCCCCATCTTTGTGGTTTGGTTCCGTCCCCAGGAAACAACGCGTGTTGGGACACAGGTGCAGGGGTCTGCGGCGTCCACTCTACACAGACCCCGGCCCGTTTCCCTGACCATCTGCCTTCTTGGGGAACCGCACGCTAATGTGCCCAGGCTGGCCACACACCCAACAAACTCGTCGGGAACGAGCACCACTGCGTGGCGACTGCAGTGTGCTTGTGCGAATAAGCTCAGTCAGCTCATCCACCCATGATGGTTTCTCTTGGATTTGGTTCACCGGTGTGGCAGAGCGCACAACATGGCCGTCAACATGGTCAATCCGTGTGGTGTCTCCTATGACCTCTCTCTCCACGGCCAGCTCCAGTGCCTCCTGAAGAGTACGAGGATGCGCCAATTGAGTTTGTATGCGCAGTTCTCTTGGGGTAATGGCCCGGATAAACTGGTCCCTGGCCAGCTCACTCTGCACATCAGTCGGCATATGGGCATATGCACGCCTTGACAGGGTTTCAATGTCATTCGCTAACACACGCAGTGGTTCACCAGCCTGTCTTTGCCTGTTAGAGAGCTCCGAGCGTAGAACATTAGGTTGACTGCATTGTCCAAAACGCCGTCTTAGGGCACCAACCAAAGCGCCATAGTCATCTCTTTTGGCTGGGCTGAGCAATAACAAGCAGGACAAAGCTTCCTCCGTAAGACACATGGCCAGCTGCAGTGCTTTATCCTTCTCAGTCCAGCCAGCAGCCCGTGCCAAAAGTTCAAATTGGGCATGGAAAGCCTCCCAGTCTGCCCTACCGGAGTATTTTGGAGTCTTGACAGGCTGATGACGACAATGGCGGCCGTCAACGTCGTTCGCGCTTGCTCCTCCCCCAGCGTTCAATGAGCCGAAACCAGCATCGAACGCCAGCTTCCTTGCGGCCCGCCTCAGGTGGTTAACATGCTCTGAGACACTTTCGGGCTTCATATCACGGCCGCATGCGCCATCGTAAGAATCGTCCACCACCTCCTCCTTGACTCGCGGGCGGCCGCCGTAACTTGCCTTACTCGTTGCCATACTTTCGTTATCACTTCTGACACCAGTGTAACGTTGTATAATAAGTCAGGCCAATTTGTCCATCAGCGAATACTTTTATTATTAAGCCAAAAAACGGCTGCTGTTGGCCGCAACCACGCCGATCAGCAACCCAAACACAACGACAACAACATAACGTTCACTCCCCCGCTGCCTTCACAGCCTCCACAGAAAAGAGGAAAACACAGAACCCTTGAACTATTTACAAAGTCGCTACAATATATATATATATATATATATATATATATATATATATATATATATATATATATGTGTGTGTGGGGGGTGCGTGTGTGTGTGTGTGTAAATGTAAATGTGTAATTTCAACAGATGGCCATTAAAGAGACCTCATTCGGAGATTTCTCATTGACAACTGATCATTGAATTATTTACATCCTAAAAGCTGTGCTTCGTGTAGCATCAACATCGAAATCCCTTTGTAAAGTCAGAATTTTTGCTCCAGATTGTTCTTTTGACGACAAGCTACTATCTCGGTACAGCCTAGCTTCAATAAAATTAGATCTAATTGATTCCAGGGGGGAATCTGCGTAGCAGCTACAAATGACACAAAAGCCCAATAAAATGTGGCTGATCAATAAAAGCTCGTAAGGTACTGCTTAAGAAGAATATGAATAATAACAGGAAACGTTGGAGGCAAGCCTGGCGGCATCCAGCATCAATACGAGATGAGTAAAATGCAAACAATATTACCATTAACTCCAAATTCAACTGCAATAAAAAAAAAGAATGGAAGGATAATAATAATTAAAAAAAAAAGCTAACTCGACTCTACGCTTGTCATTTTGGGTGAAATTTTAGGAAGAACCTGCAACACACTAACTTTTACAGTTGGACTTGATTTGACCTTTTCCAAACTTTTGCAGTTTAACTGTTCAATTCTTCTGGATTTTTTTGCACAACTTGCTTTTTTTTTAAACAAGAAGCTGCACGTGGCAACATTTAAAACAGGTGTTTGATCCATCAATCGACCAATACTTTTGCAAGGACGTCCCCTTTTTTTTTCTGGATGATGAAAAGGATTTTTAAAAATACCATTTCTTATTGAACCAGGTAAAGCATAGATTGAATCGTGGCTCTCACACCTGTTGGGAATTTTCTTGAGTTCCTTTTTTAGTGAACAGCGACTTGTGCGGAAAGTACTGAATTATGGAAGAGTTGGACATGTGCATTTCAACATTTTGAGAAGGTTAAATTAAGTTCACCAGTAAAAGTTGAAGTGCTTTTTATTTACCTCATATTGCAAACAATATTCACCAGTAACTACATTCACCAGTTAAAGTTGAAGTGCTTTTATTTTCCTCATATTGCAAACTATATTGCGACGGGGTTTCCTCAGGTCTATGGTCGTCTCAACCTTTGGCATTTCATGGTAACGATGCAACCCTTTTTATTGTTAAGAATCATATGGATTCAATGGGAAGTCAAACCCCAAAAATTCTGAACAAGAATATGTTCTATGCATGCACACTAGTCTAAACCTGGCATTCTGATTAATTTTACAACAAAATCGACCTGTCTCAGGGGGCGGCCGTTTTGTCACTTGTTTTCTGGGGCTGAACAATCATGCTTAATTCATGTTCCACAAGTGCAATATTGATCAGATTACCATGTTTAGACTCATGAAGGCGCATCTAAAATATTATGGCAAAAAATTTTGGGGGGTTGACTTCCCCTTTAAGTTTATGATGTTTGTGTCATAAAAACAATCGGCGTGTATATGAGGGCCTTCAATGCCTTTTCTGCTGGCTTGAACATTATCAACAGCACTATCCTACCTTTAAAACTCACATGAAATTCTTTTCCAACAGTCTTTTGTCTTAATTTCATTGCATGTGTCTTGGCTGCTCAACTTCCAGTCGTTTGCGGGTTCATTTTTATTGGGGGTCGGGGGATGGGGCAATCAAATGGCAAGATAATCTTGCCAGAGCCTTCAGACTCACGATTGCTGCCCAATGCCAAATCGATACAATTGAAATGTCTCTTTTATTTATTTATTAAGATAAGTTGGATAACACTTGTAGCTAGCTGACTTCTTGTATCAACCTGGTAAAGGATTTACTCACCACTTCCACATTGGCAACAACTTTGTTGCAAGCTAGCTCTGACTAAACAAACACTGCTAGCAAAAGAGGGTGTAGTATGTCTACAAATAATAAGCATCTATGGCGAATACAATGCATTTGATTGAATGTTTATGGGTTTTGGTCATGCTATTAAAAAAATAATGGTTATGAATTATGAAACTGTTCTGAAGCGATTTGGAGTTGAATGTTGCAGTTTACATTGAGCCACTTAGCATTTTGATATTGTTGTTGTTCTATTATTGTTGCATAATTGTTTGTGGCAGCCCTAGGTGAGAATTATCATTTATATTTTTGTTTAAATAATTATAATTGCATAGCATACACAGACTAATTTAGGGCTCAAAATTAAAAAAGCTTATTCATGTGACATGCATAAAACTTGCCGGGTGTGTGTTCTTTGTGTACGTGTGGGTATACGTGCGTTGCATTTCTGCACAAGTGGAACTTCCTGCAACCCCTTTGCCGGAATGTCTTGAACCGCCTCTGCCCATAATCCTTTCCAGCGGGAATATTTAAAGCAGCCACTGAGGAGATTTCCTAACTCTATGTAAGATGTTTTTGAAGTCTATCTTCTAAAAATAGTAGTTTCACACCACAGACTTGCGTCAGCAATATTGGCCATCACACGTTGATGTTGGTTAGGAAAAGTGGACTGGAATTTATTTTAAGCAGTGCTTTCTGCTCTTGTGTTTTAATGGCAGCACCTTTTCATCTCGTCTTGACCCAATGACATTTTCAACAAAGGTTAAGGAAAGGTGGTGTAAAGGTTACATTTGACTTTCTGGAAATGTCCATTCTCTGTGTCACAGTTTTTTATTTTAAGTTTTGACATTTATGATATCATATAAATACTTACAGTACCACATTTTCGCGACCATAAAAGTCTTACATTTTCTCCAAAATGGAAGGAGCGCCTTATAATGCTTTAGGTGTGCACCGAGTTCCAAAGTCTGCAAATGTTGTGAGACTTTGATGAGCGCTACGCTTGACTAACTGGGATCATTACCTGCCAAAATGCTGTTTATATAGAAGAAAGGTGGACATGTCTAAAGACAGAATCAGAATCAGAGAATCAGAAATCCTTTTATTGTCATTGTACTCAAGTGTGCAACGAGATTAGAGAGCTCCCCTCTCCAGTGCAATACAACACTAATTCAGATAAATATATAAATTAGATAAATAAGAGAATAGTTAGTGCAATGGAAAATAATACTGGATAGGATATATAAAAACACATCACGTTGCTGTTCTGCAAGGTAAGGGTGGTCGTGTGTGTGTGTGAGAGTTTGGAATGGAGATGGCTCTTGGAAAGAAACTGTTTCTCAGTCTATTAATCCTTGATTTGATGCACCTGTAGCGCCTGCCAGAGGGCATCAGGTCGAACAGGTGTGAGTTTGGGTGGGTATTGTCTTTGACGATACTGAGAGCCCTGCTGAGGCACCGGGCGGTGTAGATGTCCGACAGTGAGGGGAGAGGGCAGCCAATAATCCTTTGCGCTGTTTTGACCGTCCTCTGGAGCCTCACTCTGTCCGCCTCAGTGCAGCCGCTGTACCAGGTGGAGACACAGTACGTCAGCAGGCTCTCGATGGACGCGTGGTAGAAGGCTAGCAGCAGCTTCCTGTCCAGGTTGAATTTCCTGAGGACTCTCAGGAAGTGCAGACGCCGGTGGACCTTCTTTACCACTGCTGTGGTGTTGTGAGTCCAAGAAAGGTCGTCGGAGATCTGTACTCCCAGGAACTTGAACGTGTGGACCCTCTCCACACACACGCCTTCGATGCAGAGGGGGGGCGGCACCGTCTTGTTCCTCCTGAAGTCGATGACGATCTCCTTTGTTGTTGCAATGTTGAGTTGCAGTCTGTTGTCCTCGCAACAAGCCGTCAGTCTCTCGACCTCCTCTCTGTCGGCCGTCTCGTCACCTTCCGAGATCAGACCGACCACTGTCGTGTCGTCAGCAAACTTGACGATGGTGTTGTTACCGTGGGCCGGGCTGCAGTCGTAGGTGTAGAGGGCGTATAGGAGAGGGCTCAGCACGCATCCTTGGGGGGAACCGGTGCTCAGCGTACGGGTGGAGGACGTGTAGGGGCCGAGCAACACAGTCTGGGGTCTGTTGGTCAGAAAGTCCTTAATCCAGATGCGTGTGAGGGCAGGGAGGCCGAGAATGTCCAGTTTGGCAACGAGGATGTCCGGGATGATTGTGTTGAATGCCGAGCTGTAGTCCACAAAGAGCATCATGGCATAGCTCTGCTGTCGTTCCAGGTCGCCCAGCACAACATGCAGAGCAGTGTTGATGGCGTCCTCAGTGGATCTGTTAGCCCGGTATGCAAACTGGTAGGGGTCCAGAGTGGGAGGAAGGCAGTCCCTGATGTGCTGGAGAACCAGCCTGTCGAAGCACTTCATGATGACTGCCGTGAGAGCAACTGGACGGTAGTCATTCAGGAGAACTGCGGGTGACTTTTTGGGGACAGGAATAATGGTGGAGGTTTTCAAGCAGGAGGGGATGACTGCTTGAGCCAGGGAGCGGTTGAAGAACCTGCAGAAAACATGTGACAGTTGGTGGGCACATGCTCTGAGGACCTTGCCTGGTATTCCGTCGGGTCCAGTAGCTTTCGGCTTGCGTGATGTTAAAGGGGGAAGGGTGCACGTGAAAGAGCACGCTAAATGCATGGCCCCAGTAAGTGCTGGTATACTGTATAGTGCAGCAAATGAACTCAGAACTTGTCATCATTCTAACTGTTAGACATTTACTAACACTGGGCGACAGTGCTAGGAGACTTGCATCACAATTTGTAAATGGATTGAGGATGCTTGGGATAATGTGTCTGCTTGCACTGTTTTTTGAATTTTCGCAAAAGCCAACATAATTTCTGAGGCGCCGCATGGCGACGTGACCGACTCTGTCAATGAGGAGGCACGATGAGGGAACCTGGCGTGTTAAATATTTCAATACTTCAGTAAAGTACACTCAAACTCAGTTTTGCAACCGCTGCCTTTTAAAAACATGCGCTAGCATGCATGCTAGTGTAACACTGTATTTCCTAAGGGTGGTGAGTGTTATTCCGCAATCGGAGTTGGTGGATGAAAGACCAAGCACACGAAGAGGAAATAGCTCTACATCAGCTTTTATTTGACCGACTGCTCTCTTTTTAATGCGCCGCTCGCGTCACCACTTTCCACCCTAGTCTCTCCACAATCGATATCCCTTCCGCCAATACAATACCAAAACAATAGTCCCCCTAAATAATAAATCAAATAGATCTATCCAAATCTAGATATCCTTGTAAAAGTAAATCATCTTTCACTAGCGTACGTTTTAGTGTGCATTTATTTAAACGTATGTTTTAAGACAGCTTATATTTTACTGTGATCGTGCCCAAAAATATGGTGTGCCTTTAAGTACGTGTTAAATACAGAAATAGCATCCCCATGCATTTCACACATAGATCTTGAGCTATGTCCTACTTAGTCCGACTTGAATAAATCCCTCTCAGAACACCATCATTTATGACACCACGGCTGTAGAAGTAATAGACAGAAACACACTTACGCATTACTGAGTGAGTGTTGGACGACCTAGCTTCTCTGGAAAGGTCTGTCTTGAAAATGGCCTCCCTAAGTGTATCGGCAATTAAATCCACACTTTTCCCTCCTTCGGCCATTGTGTTTTAAAAAAGCAAGAATATACTTTACATTTTCAAACGGTCCCCAGTTACGACTTTCTGGTGTGTTGATTTTGCATAGCACTGCCCCCTCACAAGGGAGTATCAAATCACAAGATGCTTTCATCACCTTCAACGTAAAGCCAGTGAGAAGGCTTTACTGTCATCAACACGTGATCTGATTGGCTATCGCAACTGTCTATCAACCGTAAAAGCCCCTTTGCTCACACAGAACGGACGCCAGTACCTGAAGGCCTCGGACGAATCGAGCGTGCTACTGGTATTACGAAATCTGCCTGGCAACACAAGCTGTCTGAATTCTGATTCGACAAAAACTCTAACCGAATAATTCCACACTAGGATATATATGACATTAACGCCAGTACCTGAAGGCCTCGGACGATTCGGGTGTGCTACAGGTATTACGAAATCTGCCTGGCAACACAAGCTGTCTGAATTCTGATTCGACAAAAACTCTAACCTAATAATTCCACACTAGGATATATATGACATTAATGTGAAGAATATCATCATGATTTCTTGATTATGTTAGGCCAGCGGCGAAGGCCTTTAAGACCTTTTGCCCACTACTGAGCATCCCTAACTAAGACGGCGCCTTTTTATACGATGCGCTTTTATGGTCGTAAAATATGGTAATCATAACTTTACTCCTGTGTTAGCATAGATTAATGACAAAGTACCTCATATTCCCTTTAACATGGCATCTAATACTTCCGCGGAAGATGGCAAATCAAGGCTAAGCCTTCGCGAAAAACACCAGCCACCAAAGTCAGCTTTCATACTGCATATAAAAGGTCTTGTATTCTGATCCAATCTTATTAATTGTCTTCCCCAGGCCCCCTTTTGAACCTAGAAAAGTAAAATGTGTTTTTCTCTTTAACGTTTCATAACAGTGTGCCGGGAGCTGACTGTCTGACACACGGTGAGAAAAAGCTGACGAGCCCAGCCGAAACTAATGAGGTGTGTTTCGAAAAACAATAAATTAGACCCAAAATAAAAGGTTATTGAAAGCACAAGTCATACTTAATGATGGAAGAACATGATCATACTGCACATCTCTCTTGACGCTAACATCAGGAGGAAACTTTCGTATTTGGACAAACGGATTGGTAGACGAGCCGTCGCGTGGGAATTGTTTGATTCACATGCACCGCGTTGAAATCTTTTCATCAGCGCCAACATTTCCAGACAAGCGTGTGAAAAGTAAAGAATAGTCATTGTAAGGCGTACAGTTTCCCACAACCCTTCCGGAGTGTGACTTCGTTCTCATTTTGATCTTGCACCTGCTGAGCACGGGGCCTATCTTGATGTCGGCTCATCCGCTATTTTAGCTCTCTCCTCTCTTGCAGGAAGTGGCTTGAAAGTGCATCCTGCACGCCACAGCTCATTAACTCAGATGTGTCATGAGGGGAAGACTTGTGTGTTTGAGTGTGTGTTGCTTGTGAGTTGACTAAAAGCTAAAAACAGCGTCACTTCTCTCAGGAGCTCTTGAGTGGGGGCGGCCCCCGAGTCAAAACAGATGGCATCAAAACCACAGAGAGGATTTTATCCACCTCGTGCTTTTTTCTTTGGTTTTGGTGTGTGTTTACAGAATGGCGGATGGGCAACATGTGAGTGATTTTAACGAGTACCAGCTGCACGGTTGTTATCAGTCATAATCGTCATCCTACAGAGGTGCAGTAGACTTCTTGCCAATTTACTGGAGACCATTATGAGGAATTAGGCATCGCATCCCTCATGACCGCAGATGGAGATGGAAGTCCGCGTCGCGTCGCCTCTAGCGCACAGGAGGCTAAATGAAGGAATTCCAGTCAAAGGAGCAAATGAAAAATGGCCATTACGCCAATAACTAGACCATCTGCCGTGCAAGCTGACGCTCCCGTTAACACAGCAGCTGCCACGCTTCCTCACCAAGCCTGCTGGACACAAGGGATGATCCTGCTGAGATAGCCTGAAGCGAAAGTGTAAATCCCCAATTCAAGGTTGACTCCTCTTCGGGCCTCTTGGCTGTCTCCAGTGGGTTGGACCTTTATGGACTACTGTACAATGTGCCATGTTTCAAAGTCATATTTCAGGAGAAATATTCATTATCAAACTCTACAATCATCCTTTCCTGGGTTAACCCCATCCCATGAATATCTAATAGAATATTTCTGGAAAACCACACAAGTCTAGATATTTCACTTCCTACTACTGTAGAAGGGCTTGGGATGAATTAGTGGTCATTGTACTCAACCAGCTGTAGCCTCTTTTACTCAGAGTTTACGCAAAACTGGCAAATCAGAGCCCTATTAGAAGAAGAGGCATCCATCAGTCAGTGATTTTTTTAAGCGGACCTTAGCTGGGTAGGTTATTACAGCTGCGTCTTTCACACGGTGACTTGGCATCCTGCAACAAGGCAATAGGATTTCAAAGCCAGCTGATGGTGTGACTATCAAAAAATTGTTGGACAGTAACAATTGTCAAGAGTCCCTCTGATACTGTCACCAAAGCCAGGAAATTGATGGGATGCCTTCATGCAACCCCATTCAGTGTCGGTACCTTTCACACAGAATAGCACACATGGGAAAAAGGGAAAATAATAGCTTTAATAGGCAATAAACCCATCTCACCCAATTAAAAGTCCAACATTGAGTAATTGTATGACATCAGCACCAACATCTGTGCTTCCTGGATATCTGAGCCCACTGCAATCGCTTGTCCATCTTTATGCATGACTGCAATCCGATTTTTGAGACTCCAACGAAACCAGCATCTTCTAATAACGGCTTTTATATATATATATATATATATATATATATATATATATATATATATATATGTTTTGTTGACATCCGTAGTTATGTTCACATATCAGCCTCTGAAAACGTTTGACTGATCGGCCAAATATTACTGATTCCGTCCTCATAGAGGCACTCAGTACAGAGCTTCTGTTACTTTGTGAGAGAAACGTGTCGTCCATAAAGTACAAAATACTGGGGCAATATTTTTAGAGGTTGATGGGGCTAGAAGGAGAGTTTCCACATAACGGTTATTTATTTATTTTTTTTTATATTTTAGACTGCTTTCCCAAGTGCCAATCTAACTCAGTGTCCTCGGGTCTCATTATTTATAAATGAAATGTACAGGACTCTGGCATGCAAACATTGACGTATTTACATATATGTATGTGTGCCAAACATTATTTTCAGTAAGGCCGTCATTGGTTGTTACAGATGACACTGGCCATCCATCAAAAAATATGATATCACTGTCTCTTCATAGGTGGCATGGTGGACGACTGGTTACCACGATGGCCTCACTGCATAGAGGTTGTGGGATAGATTCCGGCTCCGGTCTTCGAGTGTGGCGTTTAACTGTTCTCGTTTGCCTGGGTGAGTTTTACTCTGGTTGATTGGACACTCTAAATTGTCCCTAGGTGTGTGTGAGAGCATGGATGGTTGTTCCTCATTCCATGTGTGCCCACCTATTCAGGGTGTACCCCGCCTACTGCCCGAAGACAGCTGGGATAGGCTCCAGCACCCCCGCGACCCTTGTGAGGAGAAGCGGTTCAGATAATGGATGGATGGACGTTTCTTCATAAGTTTAATGTCTTCGTGATAAACAACTTACATTAGTATTTCACAACACAAAAAATACCCACACTGATAAAATCAAATAATAATAATAAAATGTTTATTTAGAGACGTCCTGCCTAAAATGGGGTACCACAAGCATCTTGGTGGGCGGGGAAAGCCCCCTATGGCATGCCCTTGGAGACACGGGTCTGCATTTGCACGAGACGAAGGCAGCTCAGCACATGACCATGGACACTTCATAGGTGCGTAGCAGTAATGTGCTTTAGTTATGCAGAGACAACAAGGCTCCTCCCCCCGACCGGATTGGTTACGACTCTGACGAGTGAACAGCACAAACGCTGGACAACGCCACGTCTCCTCATAGCAGTGGCTCTGGCAAAGATGTGACAGGGATTACACGGCATGTGTGCTCACGTTGCATTTCAGTCTTTTTTTGTCGCATTTTTCCATCCCCCTCTTTCAATCACAGGTGCCAAATAAACTTTTCAATTTATTTTTATGCGGAGAACGTGACTATGCTCTGCATACATTTACTGTTAGCTGAGAGCAGTGCACAAGTGCTTATGCGCGCAGCATCGAGGGAACATTGATGCTACTTCCTTCTTTGTTCAACAAGGAACAGGAGGAGCACTGCCAGAGCTCTGCAAAATGAGTGTCAGCAGACCCCTAATGTGCATGTTTCTGCTCAAATGGTGAGAAACAGATTCCATGAAGAGGGTGTGAGGGCCCGACGGCCACAAGTGGTGCCTGTGCTTAAAGCCCAACACCGTGCAGTGCAATTGGCATTTGCCCGAGAACATCAAGATTGGCAACTTCACCATTGTCGCTCTGAGAGCAGGTTTACTCTGAGCATGTGTGAGCGACGTGACAGATTCTAGAGATGTCATGGAGAACTTTGCGCTGTCTGGAACATCATCCAGCATGACTGGTTTGGTGGCAGGTCAGTAATGGTCTGGGGATGTATTTCTTTGATAGGCCGCACAGCTTTCTTGATGCCAGCCAGAGATACCTTGACCGCTGTTAGGTAACGGGTAAGCTCTTCATATCCATTGTGAGACAATATGCTGGTGCAGTGGGCCCTGGGTTCATTCTGATGCATGACAATGCTGAGACCCATGTGGCTGAAGTGTGTTGACAGTTCCTGCATGTAGAAGATATTGTTGCTATAAACTGGCCCGGCCGTTCTCCAGACATGATTCCAACTGAGCACATCTGGGACATTGTGTCTCATTCCATGCACAAACGCCACGGAGCCCCAGAGACAATCCAGGATCTGATGGATGTTTTAATTGAGGAGTGGGAGGGAATCATTCGAGAGACAATTCACCGTCCTAAGCCCAGGCATTGTGGGAGGTCATACAGGCACGATATGGCACACACACATGCACACACACTACTGAGCCTCATTTTGGAAAAACCTGCAAAGCACACGCGCGGTAATTAATTTTTCTAATTAATCGAGTCAAAATAGCAGAATGACCCGCCCATGCATCCCATAATGCAATTCAGAAGTGCCTCACAAAACTTCTTTCCTGTCCTTGCATTTTTACAATTATAGCTTTTATTGTTTTTAATAGTATAATTGCATTTTCTGTCATGTTTGTAAATGTCACTGTACATTAAGAAAACCGCAAATAAAATCGAAATCTGTCAGAAAAATTGCAATACAATTTTCTCCTAAAATTGTTCAGCCCTAGCAGACACATACATGTGTAAATGTATACATGAAAGAAAAGCAGGTTTACCCTCTCGGTGGGGAAATAAAATAAAACAGATGGAACAATAAATAAGCCAGTCGTGATTTGCACTCATGGCAAGAAGGACTTCCAGTTCCAGTTGCTGTCAAGTGATTCATTTTTTTAACTAATTAATCACGAAAAAAATCCCATGATTAATCGCGATTAATCACATTTTTCAACTACAATTTTTTGCGAAGCTTGTAACAGATATTTACTTGAATAATATCTTGGAATTGTTGCAAAATCACCAAATATGACGTATATTTAATTAAAAGACTGTTTTAATAGCTTTCTTTGATTCTTGAATACGATCTAAATGGAGACATCTTTACAAGCATTTTTCTTCAAAACAATTCTCAAAACTGCCCACAAGTGCCACACTCCAGCAGTGTTGGTTTGAAAGGCCCAGTGGTAACTTGAACAGTGTTTTGCTAAAGATGTACAGCTAATATGGCGCAATAATTGCAAAGTATGCAAATTATTTTTTTAAGTAAATCAAACTGAGTTAAAATATTTAACTGAGTTAAAAAAAATTGGATTAATCACCTGAGTTAATGCTTTAATTTTGACAGCCCTAATATATATATATATATATATATATATATATATATATACATACATACACACACATACAGCTCATGTTATGGTAAACAAATGATTGATTTCATTCATTTATTCCTGCTAGTATGCGTTGCTAAGGAGTAAGTTTTAACATTTCACCAACTCCATTTTCTTCATTTCTAGTCTTTAATTTAACATATGTTCACCAAAGATGACCCAATTCACGCAAAAGCCCACATCATTAATAAACCCTTTTAATGATTTTTTTTTTTTTTTCGAGAAAAATACATTTTTATAATTTGACCCATCTAATCTATTTTGTGCTAGAGGGCATGCAGGGGACTATGAAATCTGGCACCATAGATGCTCTGCCTTGATTGTAACTTATTTGTTCTACCTTATCATTCAAGCTAATCAATTAAACAATCGTATTGATTGTCTACAAAAGCCGACATAAACCCATTTACTGCCATGTGATATGTTTCCATGGCAACTTTTGCCTCCCAGGCTTTTCGTTCCCAGTTGTAATTGCGCGTGTCAACGTTATATTTACCATTAAACTGACAGAGGGAGCTCATTTCCCAGGCAAATAAATTTACTCTGATAAACATTCTGCATTATACACTCTGAACCGTAATGATGTTTCAGCGTGTTTGCTGGTAACTGGAATCAATTACCTAATTGGCATCACAGGGCAATCTATCAAAGTCTCCTTGGGGGAGTTCTTCAGGTGACTGAGGATAGAGTGTTTTAAGTGGATATGGTCACAAATATGGGAACCGAACCAGTGAAAAAGCCAACATTATGCTGTATTTCAAGTCTTTGGAGACTTGACGCATCGGGACTCTTCAAATTCTACATGTTGCCTCATGCATTCAATTTCACAAATGTGCAATTTTTCCATTTGACTTGGAGCAACACCCAGGAATCGGGCACAGGGCACATAGAGACAGACAAATATTCATGCTCACATTCACACTGTCCTTAACCCACGCAGTCAGCACAAAGGTCAGTTGCCATGTTCAGGTCCAGTGTGACCCAATTTTTTCTCCTCACTTGTTTGTACGGTAGCGACCACAGATGAAGTTTGAAATTTATACCAGATTCTGTATATCAGTCTTGAGGCTCAATGTTGAGATTTGGTCAGTTATCAAAGTCTTTTTAAAGTCCAAACCCTGGTCAGATTTATTTTGGTGCGATAATTAGATGTTTAGACCAAGTCAAAACTTAATTAAATTTTGAAGTGTGGTAACATTTTGAGCTCTGGTTGGATGTTTTAGGCCTAGGCAGATTTCAAGCTCTTGTTAGATGTAGAGGTCTGGTCTTATAAGATGTCAGCTGTTTCACCTTGGTCAGACGACAAGGGCTGTTCAGATGTTTTAGGCTTAATCACATGTCAAGACCTGGTCAAATATTTAAGCCTTGTCAGATGCTCAGGCATGGTTTGAGGCTCGACCAGATGTTGAAGCCTCGGTTTCACCATCTGGTGCCACGTTTCATCTCTGCGATATCACATTATTGTATCAGCCATGAATACTAACATGCCAAGCCACCATCTTGTACAGCGCCAAGACATCCTAGTGTGTCTCGACTATACTTAGAAACGCACATTTGATCATTTCTCACAGTTCATTTTTATTCGCATACTGTAATCCTTTTATTACTCTGCTTAAATGGTCCGCCTCACTGTTGCACTCGTGATACAATATACATCTTTTTCTTATACTGGAAAAATAAGAATATACATACACAAGGAGAAAAAGGAGCACAGCTATCAAAGGTAGAGCACACTTTCAGGAGTTGCCAGCCTACAACTAAACGTATGCAGCCCGAAGAGTGCATTAAGGAATACCGAGGGAGCCAACATGAAACCCAGAAACACTCCCAAGCATGAAGGGGTTTGGATCCGTGCACAAGGTCAACAAAAGAGCTGAGCCTCTTGGATTTAATTGGCGTCCTCCGTTCGTTATAATGTCCAAACAGCGAGGGTGAGCTTCACTGGGGCAGAAAAACTGAAACATTCCTTTTCTAAGAGGTTGGTATTTAAATGAGGCACTCATACACTTTAGGCCAGCGCTGACCTTATTCCTTCTCCGACGGCGGCCACGTGCACATTCCCTCAGGAGTTCCCATGGAAATGTGGGAATATCCGGCACGTCGGAAAGCTTATAATGCGCCTTTTTTTTTGCACTGGCGTTGTCCCCTCAAGGCTAACATTAATCTTCTGCTGTGTACAAGAGAGGAACTGCAATTGTAGGTCCACCCACATCAAATAAGGACTCAGCCGCATGCTGAAACACGTTTTAGGAGGTCTTTTTCCAGTTTGCACGCTTTTGTTTTTTGTTTTTTTTAAATTTAATTTTTATTTATTTTTTTAATCTGGGGCTGTGAATGAGAGACTTCCGAGGTGAGCGACAAGGTGTTGTGAGACGCTCCGGTACAACAGACTTTGGTGTTTTGTGTCAGGCGAAGATCATATGTAATATTCCTTCATGTTGTCCCGCACCGACCCATGGGGGCGTGTCTCAGTCCTGTAGTCCATGTAGACAGCGGGTGTGCCCTCGCGCTTGACGTCATCACGTCGGGCTTGCCGCCGCTGGTAAAGGAGGCGGGTTGTGGCGGCTAGAGCACATGCGCCGATGAATGCTGCCGCCGTGATCACTCCTAAGAAACAGCAGGTGAGGATCCATTAGTACAAAAGGAAAGATCATTAAATCAGCATTTGCGAGGCATCTTTTGCTAACAATCTCATAAAAAAAAGCTTGCGTGAAATGACTGTCGCCCCCGCAAATGCTAGCGTGGAAAGTCAATTAGGATGGCATGCTGATAAGCTGTACAAAAGGCCAGGATGTTAGGGGGGAAATGGCGGCAGCGGAGGCTGGGATGTAATGGGAGAGCAAGCAAATGTTGCCGCCACTGACGATGATGAAAATGATTTGGAGATGCTTGGATGATTATTGATTATTGCGCCGCTTGAGAGGTCGTCACGGATCAACTCATTTCACACAATATGCGTAAGACTGATGCATGTAATGCTATTATTACCTGCACTGTTTTTTTTTCAAGCTACTCGTGCAAGACGTTCAGGTTTAAATTAAACATTGGGTGCGACATTAGATTTCACTGATAACATCTAATACAAGAGGTGGATTCATAGTTTCTTTGGAAATTGTTTTCCATTTATTTCTCCCAGTTAAGCACTGACAACAGATTCTCTTTTGCAAAGCCGACCTGGCTGCAGATAGACGACTGTATTCATTCTTCCTTTACAAAGACAATAATGCAGGCAGGTATTCATTCAGTTATATGATTATTGTTGTGGTGATGGTTTGCACAAACTGCATTATACAGTGATATGTTTTCTAATCAACACAATATCCATCCGCCAGCATCTGTTGTGGTCAGCTGCGTCCATCTTGCCACAGTACATCTCAACCAGAATTTTGGCTCCCCCAGTATGGCTCATGGTGCCAGTGCCATGCAAGGTACAGTAGAAGCCCGTGGCGAACGGCCGGTTTTGATGGCGCCTAAATTATATGTGGTCGACGGTGATCACCCAACTTTCAACGAATCGGCGCCTTAGCTAAGAGTCTAAGCCACCAGTGCCTTAAGTGCACAATTAACATTTACCAATAGTCCTGTCTCCTGTATTAGTATCAATTTACTTACCTTCCAAACCACAACGGGCAAAAATAAAGAGCTGTCAAAAGATTTTAAGGTTATAAAAGCACCAGCAAAATGCTTGGTGACAAGCCGACTCCAATAGGTGCCATTATTCTAAAGTGTTAGACGTGTAAAATAAGCACCAATTGTGAGGATGATCATAAGAAAGTTAAAGGCGCAGCCCAGAAAACAATTGGGAACTCAGAAACAAAGAAAACAGTTGGCAACATGTAACACGTAATGGACTGAAATCTTGCAGTGCCCGTAAGGTCCCACTACTTGAGACGGCACATGTACAGGCCACCCTCAAGTTTGCCGGTGAACATCTAAATGATTCAGAGAACAACAAATGAAGAAGTGGCTCAAGAAGAAGTACATTAGATTAAAGGCGTCTCATGTGTTGTAGCCAAAAAAGTTTTTTCCACAAGTACAAACTTAAGTCTTGCTTGGAGAAGGACCTGAAATACATTTTACAGTGTTTTTTAGTGCTTTTAACTGATTGTCTATTACCATACCCAATAAACAACTAAAACTTTAATTGCCTTAAATGTGCAAAGGATTGGCATTTTTTTAATCCCAAAACCTTTTTTTTGTTTTCACAAAATGAAAAAACAAACAAACAAACAAACATTTTAAATAGCAGAATTCATATTGATTGAAGCTCTCACCCACCAAATTTCGAGACAAATGCATTTCAATACATAGAAGCTTACTGCTTTGTCTAGGTAAGAATAATCATTTTTTAAATATAATTTATTTATTCATAAAATAGTTGATAACCAAAAATAATTTTTGATACACCTCAGATTGGATCTCGTCGTAATTGACACGGTTACAAATATAATCAGTCAAATAATCACAATGTTGAAGGCACGAGGTTGTGATGGGAATACGCAGAGAAACCACTGTGTTCCAAATTAAACGTCATTTTTTATTGAGTATTTTGAGGTGGGCCCAAGAAACCAAAACACTGGCACCTCTTCACTGGCGCGAAAATCCATATTTGTGTTATAGATGCCACAGTTATAAATTGATTTCTCCACCCCATCAAACAAGAAAGATTTCTCGGCTGACATTTGCTGTACTACGTTGTCAAGCACAGCAAAATGGAGAAAAATAATGAGCAGAAAAATATAGAAATTTTTAGTCAATACAGTGGAACCTCAGTTCAGGAATGCTCAGCTTGCGAAGAATTCGGTTTCAAACAAAAATTGCTTAAAAAGTATTGCTTCGGTTTATACACGACTATCAGTTCACAGACATGCGTGGCATGGATGCGGAAGGCTCAGTCATGCTTTTTCTCATGCCTCATAAATATCATTTTCTTTTTGCTCTATGCATCATGCACAGCAGGTATCATATAGGTTTTTTTTTTCTCAGTAAATCAGCCCTCAACATGGTTCCAAAGAAACTGAAAACTGCAAGCAATAGTGTTAATCGGAAGATGCATGAACAGGCGCTACAGGTGCTTCAAAACAAAGAGTAACAGACTGAAAAACAGTTTCTTCCCGAGAGCCATCTCCATGCTGAACTCTCACACACACCTACCCTTACCTTGCAGAACAGCGACATAATGTGTTTTTTATTTTTCCAATTTCATATTTATCCATCCATCCATTTTCAGTACTGCTGCTCTTCACTAGGGTTGCGGGGGGTGCTGGAGCCTATCCCAGCTATCTTCGGGCAGTAGGCGGGGGACACCCTGGCACACAGAGACGAACAACGATCCGTGCTCACACTCACACCTAGGGGCAATTTAGAGTGCTCAATCGACCTGCCATGCATGTTTTTGGAATGTGGGAGGAAACCAGAGTACCCGGAGGAAACTGACGCAGGCACGGGCAGAACATGCAAACTCTACACAGGATGGCGGTATTGAACCCACAACCGATGCTGTCTCTCACTGTGAGGGCATCGTGCTAACCAGTTGGGCCACCGTGCAGCCCGCATTTCGTATTTATTTTATATTTAATTATTTAATCTTTAATTAATCTATTTTATTAAATTATTGTTGTATTGAACTGGAGCGAGGAGCTCTCCAATCTCGTTGCACACTGAGTACAATGACAAGAAAAAGCATTCTGATTCAGATTCTGATATTACAGTTGGAAAAAAAAAGCAGTCGCACTAGCATAAATAGTGTTGGTGATCTGACTGCATAATTTGGTATGACAAAATATACCATCTGTACTAAAGCGAGTTGGATGCCTCGTAAAACAGCTAATCATAATACTTTACACCCCATCTGACTGAGTGGACGGAAATAGGATCATATTTTGCATTTAATGCAAAAATTGCTGATCGACTTTAATGTCATAATTTGCGCAATCTACCAATGACAACGCTCAACTGCTGTCAATCACCCTTTTAAAACCTGAGCTTGAAGCTGGGCAGAGTCCCCCAGCTGTGGAAAACATCCTGCCTGGTTCCGGTTCCAAAGACACCCCATCCGAAGGAGCTCAACAACTTCAGACCAGTGGCGCTGACGTCTCATCTGATGAAGACCCTGGAGAGACTGGTCCTCGTCCATCTGCGCCCCCTGGTCAGCTCCTCAATGGACCCACTCCAGTTTGCATACCAGCCTGGCATCAGTGTGGATGATGCCATCATCTACCTGCTCCACACTTCACTCTTCCACCTGGAGAAGGCGGGGGGCACGGTGAGGATCATGTTCTTTGATTTCTCAAGTGCTTTCAACACCATCCAGCCCGCCTTATTGGGAGACAAGCTGGAGCAGGCGGGAGTGGCCCACCACCTCGTCACATGGATTCACGACTACCTCACAAACCGGCCACAGTACGTGAGAACACAGGACTGTGTGTCTGACGTGCTCCTCTGCAGCACGGGAGCGCCGCAGGGAACTGTGCTGGCTCCCTTCCTGTTCACCCTCTACACCTCGGACTACAAATACAATTCCACAACCTGTCACCGGCAGAAGTTCTCTGATGACTCTGCGATTGTCGGCCTCATCACTGACAATGACGATCGGGAGTACAGAGGGGTTACGCAGGGGTTCGTGGACTGGTGTCAGCAGAACCGCCTCCAAATCAACGCTGGGAAATCCAAAGAGCTGGTGGTGGATTTCCGCAAGCGTCGGCACTCTCCACCTGCACCAGTGAATATCCAGGGAACAGACGTTGAGAGGGTCTCAACTTACAAGTACCTGGGTGTTCATCTGAACAATAAACTGGACTGGAGCGACAACACAGATGCTCTCTATAGGAAGGGTCAGAGCAGACTCTTCCTACTCAGGAGGCTGAGGTCCTTTGGCGTTCGGGGAACACTCCTCAGGAACTTCTATGACTCGGTGGTTTCACCGGTCATCTTCTATGGAGTGGTCTCCTGGGCAGGAGGCATCTCGGGCCGGGACAAAAAGAGACTGAACAAACTAGTGAGGAGGGCCAGCTCTGTCCTGGGCTGCTCCCTGGACTCTGTGGACTCAGTGGGGGGCAGGAGGATGACGGCAAAACTGTCATCAATGCTGGACAAACCAGCCCACCCACTCAATGACACTCTGAGAACACTTTACAGCTCCTTCAGTGACAGACTTTTACACCCTCGCTGTACCAAAGAGAGATTTCGCCGCTCCTTCCTGCCGACTGCTGTCAGACTTTTTAACAAGAACATTGGGTCAGGCCTACAAACAGGAGGGCATTAGTGCAACTCTGCAGTCCTAGGATGCAATATTAACTACTACTGTACTTTCAGCCAAGGGTGTACTTAAACATCGACCAATGATGTATTTTGTTTACCATTACAGTATTCTTATTACAATACTTCTATCACTGTAGTATTTCTACCACTGCAGGATGTTCACTATTACAGTACTTTTATCATTGCAGTACTTTTATAATTACTGTATTTCCTATCATTGTGGTACTTTTACTATTACAATACTTTCATCGTTGCAGTACTTTTACTATTACAGTACTTTTATCATTGCAGTATTTTCTATCATTGCAGTACTTCCCTGTCATTTCAGTACTCTCACCATTACAGTACTTTTATCATTGTAATATCTTTATCATTGCAGTATTTTCAATCATTCAGTAGTGGACGTGGGATAGCGATACAAAATGACCATCTCAGAGGAATTTTGCTATGATCGCAAAATTCACGACGAACTAGCGAGGCCGCCCGGCTCACCGTGGATTGTCATCGGGACCGGGAGGCGACGCAGACGACGGAGAGAGAGGAAGCAGAAGCGGGGCTGCAGGTCCGGTGTCCTACTAAAGCTACGACAGCAGCCCCACAAGCAACCGCTGCCGAGTCTCTACCTCACCAACGCCAGATCCGTAGTCCATAAAACCGACGATCTGGAATTACAAATCCTGGGAAACCGCTATGTGCGAGACACCTGTGTGATCATCATCACGGAATCCTGGCTGCACGCCAACGTTCCCGAGGCTAGCATCCAGCTAGCTGGGCGCTCGCTACATCGCGTGGATCGAACGAGAGACACCGGTAAGAGCAGCAGTGGGGGGCTCTGTGTTTACGTGCATGAGAACTGGTGCAATAAAAGCGTGATCGTTGAGAAGCACTCTTCCCTCGACATCGAGTACATGTCCATTAAATGCCGGCCTTATTTCCTCCCGAGGGAGCTAACAGTAGTGCTCGTCACCGCTGTTTACATCCCTCCTGATGCTAACACTAGCATGGCGCTCTCGCTACTCGCGTGCGTCATTGATAAACAACAGCGGGCCCACCCTGATGGCGTTCACTTAGTAGTGGGTGACTTTAATAAGGCCAATTTAAAGACTGTACTCCCAAAGTTCCACCAGCATGTCAAATGCCCAACAAGGGGAGACAACACTCTTGACCATGTGTACTCAAACATCAAGCACGGATACAGAGCCTTCCCACTCGCCCCCCTCGGCCAGTCAGACCACATGTCCTTGCTGCTCACACCTGCGTACACCTCTCTCAGACGCAGATCCAGGCCCACCACAAAGACTGTGAAAACCTGGCGGGAGACCGCCATGAGTGAATTACAGGACTGCTTTCAAGACACCAACTGGGACCTCTTTGATCATCAGGACCTTGATGTTGACACACAATGTGTACCTGACTACATCAAGTTCTGCATAGAAACTGTGTCCCTGAACAAGACCATACGGACCTTCCCAAACGCGAAACCCTGGATGTCCAGCCAGGTTCGCTCTCTCCTCAAGGCCCGCGACACTGCCTTCAGGTCAGGTGATAGAGCCCTGTACCGTGTGGCTCGTGCTGACCTGAAAAAAGGCATTAAATTAGCCAAGATGGACTACAAGAGGAGGCTGGAGTCCCACCTTGCCAGCAACAGACCACGGGAGGTGTGGAAGGGTCTACAGAGCATCACCACCTACCGAGGCAGCAGCATGACATTGTAGACCCGAGTGCGGCGCTAGCAGATGAGCTAAACTGCTTCTTTGCTCGCTTAGACTCACCCCAACCGTCGCACCCCCGCACTCCATCCCTCAACTCCCCCTCACTCACCATAGAGGAACACGATGTGAGGCGTGTGCTCCTGTCTATTAACCCCAGGAAAGCTACTGGACCCGACGGGATACCAGGCAAGGTCCTCAGAGCATGTGCCCATCAACTATCACATGTTTTTTGCAGGATTTTCAACCGCTCCCTGGCTCAAGCAGTCACCCCCTCCTGCTTGAAGACTTCCATCATTATTCCTGTCCCCAAAAAGTCACCCGCAGTCCTCCTGAATGACTACCGTCCTGTTGGTCTCACGCCAGTCATCATGAAGTGCTTCGAGAGACTGGTTCTCCAGCACATCAAGGACTGCCTTCCTCCCACACTGGACCCCTACCAGTTTGCATACCGAGCAAACAGATCCACTGAGGACGCCATCGACACTGCTCTGCATGTTGTGCTGGGCCATCTGGAACAACAGCAGATCTACGCCAGGATGCTCTTTGTGGACTACAGCTCGGCATTCAACACAATCATACCAGACATTCTCATCTCCAAAATGGACATTCTCGGCCTCCCTGCCCTCACACGCATTTGGATTAAGGACTTTCTGACCAACAGACCCCAGAC
The DNA here is from genome assembly GCF_059441095.1 of Idiotropiscis lumnitzeri. Classification (NCBI taxonomy): domain Eukaryota; kingdom Metazoa; phylum Chordata; class Actinopteri; order Syngnathiformes; family Syngnathidae; genus Idiotropiscis; species Idiotropiscis lumnitzeri. The sequence continues at coordinate 2,562,208 of NC_142404.1, forward strand.
TGTGTTGCTCGGCCCCTACACGTCCTCCACCCAAACGCTGAGCACCGGTTCCCCCCAAGGATGCGTGCTGAGCCATCTCCTATACGCCCTCTACACCTATGACTGCAGCCCGGCCCATAGTAACAACACCGTGGTCAAATTTGCCGATGACACGACAGTGGTCGGTCTGATCTCGAAAGGTGACGAAGCAGCCTACAGGGAGGAGGTCCAGAGACTAACGACTTGGTGTGAGGACAACAGACTGCAACTCAACATTGCATCGACTTTAGGAGGAACAAGACTGTGCCACCCCCCCTCTACATCAGAGGTGAATGTGTGGAGAGGGTCCACACATTCAAGATCCTGGGAGTACAGATCTCAGATGACCTCTCCTGGACACACAACACCACAGCAGTGGTAAAGAAGGTCCACCAGCATCTGCACTTCCTGAGGGTCCTCAGGAAAGTCAACCTGGACAAGAAGCTGCTGCTGGATTATAGGCTGCCCTCTCCCCTCCCTGTCGGACATCTACACCACCCGGTGCCTCAACAGAGCTCTCAATATCGTCAAAGACAATACTCACCCGAACTCACACCTGTTTGACCTGTTGCCCTCTGGCAGGCGCTACAGGTGCATCAAATCAAAGACTAATAGACTGAAAAACAGTTTCTTTCCGAGAGCCATCACCATTCTGAACTCTCACACACACACACGACCACCCTTACCTTGCAGAACAGCGACGTAATGTGTTTTATTTATCCAATTTCGTATTATTGTCCATCACATTATTTATTCTCTTATTTATCTAATTTATATCCATCCATCCATCCGTCCATCTTCTGTACCGCTTCTCCTCACTAGGGTCGCGGGGGGTGCTGGAGCCTATCCCAGCTGTCTTCGGGCAGTAGGCGGGGTACACCCTGAACTGGTTGCCAACCAATCACAGGGCACACATAGACAAACAAACATCCGCGCTCACACTCATACCTAGGCGCAATTTAGAGTGTTCAATCGGCCTGCCATGCATGTTTTTGGAATGTGGGAGGAAACCGGAGTACCCGGAGGAAACCCACGCAAGCACGGGGAGAACCTGCAAACTCCACACAGGATGGCCGGAGCCGGGATCGAACCCACGCCTGATGCTGTCTCTCACTGTGAGGCCATCGTGCTAACCAGTCGGCCACCGTGCCGCTCTAATTTATCTATTTGATTAAATTATTGTTGTATTGCACTGGAGAGGGGAGCTCTCTAATCTCGTTGCACACTGTACAATGACAATAAAGGGATTTCTGATTTCTGATTCTGATTCAGATTTTTTTTTTAACCCAAAAATCCTTTTTGCTGGTTCAGGGGTACTTGGCTGAAAAAATATTTCACAGGGGATACATTACTGAAAATAGGTTGAGAACAAAAGTGAACAAACAAGGACAAAATAATCTTTTTGGTTTGTGGGCAAACTGCGAGGGTAAACAACCTGTGTGGAGTTTGCATGTTCTCTCCGTGCCTGCGTGAGTTTCCTCCATGTACTCCAATTTCCTCCCACATTCCAAAAACATGCATTGCAGGTTGATTGAACACGCTAAATTGCCCCTCGGTATGAGTGTGAGCTCGGATGGTTGCTCGTCTATGTGTGCTCTGTGATTGGTTAGCAACCAGTGTACCCCAACCACTGACCGAAGACACCCGAGGTATGGCACCAGCATGCCCGCGTCCCTTGTGAGGAGAAGCGGTACAGATAATGGATGGTTGGATATTGTATAGAGCCAATTAATACATATTCCAAGCACAAGTCACTCCAAATATGCACTGCAAGCAAGTAGTGCGGAGGACTTTTCGATGGGATCTTTGTTGGGTGGAGCTAACATGTAAAAAAATGGAGTTTTGACTGAGGAGATTGCAAATAAAGAAATTTCTTATTTTTAATTATTTAGCCATCATAACACAATCACAGTCACCTCTCTATTACGCAGTAGCACGCACTGATACGGTGCAAATTTACCTGCTGCACCTTCACATGCACCTTCAAAAACTTCAAAACTTTAAAAAGCATGACCTGCATTTAAAAATTACATGAAATTTATTTCCAACAGCCTTTTGTCTTAATTACACAGAGTGAGTCTTAGCAGTGCATCTTCCCTTCATTTGTAGCTTTTTTCCCCCCTCTAATCGGATTTCAGCTTCTATGTGTTGCAATATTGAAGAACAGTTCTGGTGGCCTTAAGACTCGGAATTGCTGACCGATGCCAAGGAGTCAAAATTGAAATACCTGGTTCGTTTTCTTTCATTTTACAATCCAAACCAATCCTTTAGACTCAGTAAATATTGTAAACGGGATGATTTCAGGTGATGTCAGGATTTTTCATCCTCTGACTGGTTCACAGGACCAGAATACAGAGTACCAGAGCTTTGGTATTCAGATATCCTACTGAAAAATCTATCGAATATGGGGTATATGAATAAAAAATAAATTAAAAAAAAAAAAAAGGAAATATATGTGCTTAGCTTATGAACAATTCTAAATACATAAGACAAAAATAGATGCTAATTTTTAGCTTTTCAATGGCATTTTCTATTGTGTTAGCAGTAAGCTAGCAGCCGCATTCTTGAGGCAAAGTTGTTTGCTTGTTTTGAATATGAAAGTAATTCTTCATTTTACATTTAGTTTAACAGTAAACCTTAACTGAGAGTGCATTAAACATCTTGAAGCCTCTTTTGTGGAATTGTTTCAATCATTGTCACCACACAGCTGAAGTTTGAGCTAGCAAACAAGCCAAACAAACAAAAAAAAAAGTTGAATGACAGCTCGTATCTTGCAAAAGCTGTAAGTCAGGTCACTTCTATCTCAAGTCACCAAGTATGTTTTCTGTGCTGCATATCTTCGTTATGATCATGGGTGAACTGGAACTGACTTCCTTGCTGACTTTGAATGAGAGGCGGGGTCCACCCTGGACTGGTTGGCAATTAATTTCCGGGCACTTAGAACGTTTCATACTCGCATTGGCACCAATCAGCAATCTAAAGTCTCCACTTACGGTCGGAACTTAATAAGAATATTTTGGGCATGATGAAGCAAGTGGGAGTGCCCACAAAAAGCAGGGAGCTGTAATTCCAGCACCTCTTGAATGTGACATGCTAACCACTTCACGTTGAAAAGGAGAAATAAAAATGTAGGTTTCTAATAAAAGCAATATTATAAATAATACAATACAGCGTAATGCATGCATCAGTACTGCTATGTACTGTCTCAACGCTGATAGATATGGCATTACTTAAAAAAGAAAATAATAAAAAATGAGTGAAGACATACCTGCTATGACAGCCACATCATTTTGTGTATCACGTCCGTGTTTCTTCTTTCCATTATTTGTCACAGTTTGATCTGGAAAAACAACAAACACATTTCCTGAATGGAGACGTATTATTATTGTAAAATATGGCAATGTGATATTTGTATGTTTTATGGGGGAAAAAGTACGCCAGTGCACCAAGTCTCACTCACACTGCGATTGCATCTCAGCCAGGTGTAAACACAGCCTCATGTTCATAAATCAACATGACATGAATGAAATTAGCCCCGTCCTGCTAGGCGATGCTAGAAGCTGACTTTCCATGCAGCTGCTTGAACACAAGAGTGCATTTTAACACCGTCTAGCTCCTGTGTGTCATTTCAAACATGCATTTATCACCTTTAGTGGGAGCGTCCCTGCATGGATTAGTGCGTACACTCAATGCAACACAAATAGTCTGTATACAAATAAGATAATTGAAGCAACCATTAAAAAAACATTAAAGTACAATGTCTCTTGCATCAGCAACTCTATAAAAAATATACACACACATAAAACAAATAAAAAACATTTAAAAAAAAAGAACAACAATTTTGGGCCATATTTTCATGCCAAGTGCAAGTCTCATGTAAGGCGCATGGGTGGAGTTTTATCACTTTTGGTATTTTGTAAGACTTTACAAGGGTAGAATTAATCTTAAAGGGGTATGGCGAGTATGCCATGCTTGACTTTGAAAACAGAAATTGACTCACTGGGGTCCGTGCATGACACTGACATGTAAACTTCATGCTCTCCCCTTGTGGATGATGATGTAGTCGGCCATGCATGTCATGTAACGTGGGCAATTGGAGACTGCCATGCACCCTGATCATGCGTCTATGTGTGACTCCAATCAACCAACCGTATTACAACCCCTCATAATGAAAACATGATTTATTTATTTATTCATTTTGGGTACATGTATTAATTAGGGAGAAAAATACGTGTGTTGCAAGTATTTACGGCCTTTGTTCAATACTGTGTTGATGCTCCTTTGGCAACAATAGCAGGCTCAAGTCTTTCTGAATTTGATGCTACAGGCTTGGCACGCCTATCTTTGGGCAGTTTTGCTCATTCCTTTGCAGCTCTTGTCAAGCTCATTCAGGTTGGATGGGGAGCGTTGGTGCACAGCCAATTTCAGATCTCTCCAGAGATGTTCAGTCGGATTTACTGTAAGTCTGGGCTCTGCCTGGGCCACCCAAGGACATTCAAAGTTATCTTGAAGGCACTCCTTTGAAGTCCTGGCTGTGTGCTTAAGGTCGATGTCCTGCTGAAAAATGAACCGTCTTCGTCAGGTCAAGAATACTCAAGAGCAGGTTTTCATTCAGGGTGTCTCTGTGCATTGCTGCATTTAAAATTTTCCCGTTTTGATTATTCTCCCAGTTCCTGCTGTGAAAATCATCCCCCCAGCATGATGCTAACACGACCCATCACTGTATGGATGGTATTGGTCCGGTTGATAAGTGATGACTGATTTCCTCCTAACATCACATCTGGTATTCAGGTAGAAAAATGATCATCTTTGTCTCTATAGATCAGACCAGAGAATGTTGTCTGTCATGGTCTGAGAGACCTTCAGGTGCCTTTGGACTCAGTCTAGACAGGTAAACAGCTTCCGTCTGGCCACTTCACCATTCAGCCCTGATTGATAGATTACAGAAAGATTGTCCTTCTGGAAAGTTCTGCTCTTTCTACATAGGAATGCTGGAGTTCTGACAATGTTACCATCAGGTTGTTATTCAAAGAATAAAGACCCGTCCCTCCTAATCACTCATTAATGATGAGTGGCCAACTGGGGGAAGAGTACTCCTTTCACAGATGATGCGCTCATTGGTATCTTCAAACCAGCAGACATTTTTTCTGAACCCTTTGCTAAATCTGTGTCCTGTGACAATCCTGTCTGCGAAGTCTACAGACAGTTCCTTTGATTTTACGCTTTGTCGGCTTTATGACATCATGTCAATTGAACCTCCCAATGAACATTAGTCACGGATGGGTACTTGGACTTAATGTTTGCTCGTGCTGCGGCTCCTGATTGTGGTGGTGGACAGCTACTCCGTCCTGCGGGTCATTCTCTAACACCGGGGAAACATCAAGCGCATGCTTTCGACTTCGAGCATCGCTCGCTTCCCCCTGGCCCGCCTGCTCTCCAGCCAGTGCGAGAGGCTCCGCCACTGAGCCCACCGCAAAAAGAAAATCCTCTTCTCACTCTGTAGTAGTTTCGTATGGCTACACCTCTATTTGTAGCTCCTCAATCCATTCCTTGTATTCTGTCCCCGCTTCATGAATGGTGGCATATCCTCCAGCTATTGATGTTATCGGACAGTGCAGGACAAGGTGGTCCATATCCTGCGGGTGATTGTGGCATCGTGGGCAAAGGGGGCTGTCGAGATATCCCCATCTGTGGAGGTTTGCAGCGGTGCGGCCGTGACCTGACCTGATTCTATTGCAGTAAGTCCACTGCTTCCTGGTCAGGGAGGAGAAACCTGGGAGCTCGAGGCTGGGGTCAGCGACTAAGTGTCTCCCTCGCGTGTCAGAGTTTAACCACTCTGACCTCCAGGATTCGTTGATTGAGAAGTCTAGATTTTCGCTCCGGTAGAAGGGTCTTCTTGAGGACAGCCTATTCGTTAGGGGGGCGTCCTTTATTACTTTCCGGAGTGGTGTATCAGCTTCCGTTATTCAAATGCGTTGGTGTTGCCTTTGCGTTGCCTGTTCGCGTCGGAGGGAGGGAGGTGGTATAGATGACATGACGGGCAACCAAGGAAGCGGTGTGGACCTTAGAGATCCGCTGATGATGCGCATTGCTTGGTTCAGCTGGACGTCCACTTTATTGACGTGTGCACTCCGCCCCCAAACAGATGCGCAATACTCAGCTGCGCTGTAGCACAGGGCTATTGCAGAAGTTCTGAGCACTGCCTGGGAGGCACCCCAAGTTGTCCCTGCTAATTTCCCTATAAGGCCATTTTGCTTTCTCAGTTTTGCGGCTGTGCCTCTCAAATGTTCTTTATAGGTTAGAGACCTATCTAGTGTCACGCCCAAGTATTTTGGGTGCGCGTCTGTAGGAAGAGAACTCCCATTCAGTTTCACGTCCAGACCACGCCTCGCCTGGCGGTTGTTTAGGTGGAAGACGGAAGTCACAGTCTTCGTTTGATTCATTTTCAGGTACCACCTCTGAAAGTACCTCCGCCTCTGTGGAAATACTTAGCTTATGGTACATGTCCTCATATCGTTTTTTTTACTTTATTAGGAAAATGCTAATTTTGGACAGGAACGATATGCAGAAGTATTTTTTTTTTTACTTTATTAGGAAAATGCTAATTTTGGACAGGAACGATATGCAGAAGTATCATAAGTTTTTTAATAAAGAAATTGTGTTCCAATGATAATTTAAGGTAAAGTTAAAATCTTGAACATGATATTAGTAGCGATAGCATTTTTAGCCAATGTTGAGAGGTCAAACACCAAATTTCAAAGTCAACTTTCAGCACACCTTGCAAAGATCGCGAGGAAGAGTCTGCCAGTGCACCGCAATTTGATTGCACCAATGGGCCGCGGACAGTGACCAATGAGCTTCCGTGGTTGGTGAGTGCTGCCTTTAGCAGCGCCACGTTGTTGAACTGTACTAATGAAAGGCATCCCACGAAACCCTTCGAAGCAGCTTCGGCTACCTCCTCGTGGAATGTGTCCAAGCCTGTAGAGATACAGATAGTTTATATATGTATGCCTCAGACCCCTTTGTAGGTTTTAGTTAGCACCTTGAGCAAAGTAGAGGACTTACTGATGACTTTACCCAATGTCAAAGTTCTGATCAAGACTAGTTCCCCATCAAAGGATAGGGTGTATTTTCTGTGGATATCCTGGTCCACCTGTTTGAAGGGAAAGCAGAAACAAATCTATCACAAGTGCAAAATATAAAGCGACTAGTTAATTACTAGTTGATTAATTCGTGGATGGTGGTGTGTATGCTTGCTGACTAATGGATGATAATGAAGCACTAAAAGCTTTGAAGCAAGGTGCAATTGTTTTAGAAAAGATTCAAGACAACGTTGTCTTTAGTGAATTTAATGTGTGTAATTCCACAAACATTGAAAAAAAAACACATTTTATTAATCAAAAAGTGTGTTTTTGTAAACACATAACACATCTTTGAAAATAATTGACTGAAAGCCATCAGCTCACCTGACCCAAATGCATCTGACACATCCTTTAAGAACAAATGTGAAATAAGATATTGAATGCTTGTCTCAAAGCATCCTATTCTACTATAATAGCTGTCTTATGGATGACAATAAACTAGTGGAAGCTTAGCTAGCTTACAGCATTAGCGTCTGACCCGAGGCGCTGACTTGGCGTTCGGAGCCACACCATCTTTACGACGACCACCATGGAAATAACTCATGTTATCCTTGGCACCTTTTGAAGCTGTAACAGCTCCATGAATATTTGGCTACTCTTCAAAGCTATAAACTAAACTGGCCATCCATGCTGCTGCCCTTAGTCAGCAGGACACATTACATCCTCTATTTGTCATTAAGTCTTTTCAAAGTGTTTGGCTCCAGATGCCCCACAACACTTTTTAAACACTTGAAAAGTTCTTCCCGGGGGAGTTTTTTTCCACAACCCGGCCAGCCTCATTAATACCAGGCCATGAGGCCTTTGTGAAAAAGTCTCAATTTGCATAATAAAGTAATTAATCAATGCTAATGCATTCTGACAGACACCACATTGCTACTGGAATAAAAGCATGACATTTGAACACAGGTCCACCCACGTGTGCCTTTCTCACCTGTACATAGATTTTCTCCTCCACTCTGTGGATTCGTACTCGGTGGAGTCGTCCATCTGCCAGGTTAGTGGCAGCGGGGCAGAAGACGTCTGGCTTCCTGTCAGTCTGCAGGTGGTACCAGATCTGCAGACTCCCTAAATGCAAGGCACGGACAGCACAAACATGAACCGCGTGGCCCCTTTTGTCTTTATTTACGTCACATTCGCTTTTGTCTGATGGAACTAACAAGTGTGAAAAACAAGCGGTGTGAGGAAATAAGAAAGTTGCAGTGCTGTGCAGACACGTCAAGTCAGTCTTCAAAGAACCTAACATATAGTCAAGTTAGCCTTCATTGCTGAACAAGCATTTCTAGAGACTGTCCTAAATTTCATCTTAAAAAAAAAATTAAGAATATTTAGAATCCTAAAATAATGCAATATAAATCATAAACATTTAAGACACTTAAATCTTTGAAGAATTTTACACGTGTTTTGTAAACAAAAAATTCAGTCTTTAAAGAACCTAACATCAGTGTTGTGATCAACATTGAAGACAAAGGCTCTGACCAAATTCACAGGTTGAATTTTCAGCTGCATTTTTCTGCTGCATGACGTCACTTTGTGCGTGACTCGACCACACATAGTTCCCAAATTCTCGGAAGACAATTCGCGCGCTGAGTTCTTCAACGCCAAAGGCTCCTCATGTAGCTGCCGTGGACTGCATAAACCGTGGCGAATTTGTACAGAATTAATGTGAATTTGGACACCACATGTGGTTGGGTGGCGCCGGAAGTGACATCATGAGGACAAAAATGCGGCATTCGGAGGACCCACCCAAAAAAAAAAAATACACGTTTTTGTCAAGACATGAAGACAATTCACAATCTTCAAAGAACATAAAGATCTTGGAGAAAATTTTAGCAAATCTAAATAGGTTATTGTGAAACTTGTAGACATGTCTAATGGACCTAGTACATAAAGACATTTTCATAATCTTCAGTCTTCAATGAACACAACATAAAGTAGATTTCTTTAGTAAACATAGATCATTTAGACGGTAGTTGTATATCTTTGTTTTTTTTTTACGTCATAGAATGCAGAAGGGTCTTCCGCAACCTATGACTGAGAATCAGCCTTGTCCGCATTGTAAATCATGTCAAAAACGACCAGGAGGTGGCAGTGGTGTATGAGATCGGCCAGCATCACACTGCTGAAGAAGATTACAGTTAGGTGGGGGGAGCAATGTTGGGGGAGTGCTAGAGCAGAGTTATGGAACCGTGTGCAACCTGGAGAGTGTTAAAAAAAACCTTTCAGTGAAAACAATTTTGTGCTCAATTGACCCAAGATAAGTAATTTTGTAAACGTCGAAAACAATTTTGTAATGATGAACAAATGAAGCTTCATGAAGCCCTTTTGATAATTTTTTACTCCTCTAGATGGCAGTCTTGGTTTAAGGATGCAGTGGAAATATAATCAATTTCCATTGCACTTGCTTTTATCTTTAAGTACTTCATGAAGCTTCATTTTCCCATCACTGCAATTTAGATTCTTCCACTTAACAGTTATATTTATAAGTAGTACAGAGGGCCACTAGAAAAAAAAATTCACCACAGACAATTAAATTCTTCAAATTCTATCAGTACAAGAGCTAATCTGTGCACGCACCATTCCTGGCCACAATTACAGCAATGTACTGGCGGCTGAGGGTGCTGACAGAAAACAGCATGGCAGGACTCTGCGAGGTGATGAAGCTGAATGAAAAGTCCTCTCTGGCCCGACTGCTGCTGCTGCTCTCCGCCTGCAAGCTTTTGTTCAGCATCACAGAGAAAGGCTCCTGAAGTGTGTAGGTCAGCGATGACTCTTTGTCAAAGGACACCGACACCTCTGCGAACACACCACAACCACAATTCATGTATGATTGGTAAAGAACATATAGACCATGACAACATCGGGCACAGAAATGAAAACAAAAGACTCATTAAGTAGCTGAGTGCTCTCCCTTTTCACTCCCCAGTAAATGATTTGATTACAGTGTTCACTCACTTTTCACGGGTGATAAGTTACATAGGCTGAATTCCAAAATAAATGTGAGCGGATTGCGTGCACCCTCCACCCAGGCAGAGGAAACTTATGTCCCGAACAATGCCCCTCACACAGGGAGCAGACGTGAAAAGCAGGGAGACGTCAAATTAAAAAGCACCTTTTTATTGAGCTTAGTTTACTAGATGATGCCCTTCTGATTGGCTTTACTTTTGTGTACTTTGTTCTATCTCAGTCTATCTTACAGTCATTCAAAGTGATCAATTGTTACAGATGACCGACACCATTTTGCATACTACTATTAATGGCTTATTCATATTCATATATAGTGGTGTAAGAATACTGCATCCAAGTAAAAATGTCAGAAAAATAGCAGATGGGGCCACAGAGGGACAAGGAGTGGCCTTGGCCACCCCTGGACCCTCTGTAGCTCCGCCCCTGCTCGCAATAATCAAGCAGCACTTGTGAACAAAGTTCTGAGTTTAAGAATGTTCTGAGTGAATAAGCCCATGAAGCGTACTTGTGAATGCACCCATGTTAAGGGGACAAGGATTTTGTGGGCGGCGAGCTCCAAAGTGCGGACAGAAATAAGCTCCACTGCTTCACCCCGATCATTCAGAAACTCAGAGCATTGTTGAAATGTGTCGTTCTGTTATTCAGAGTACACCATAAACGGAGTGCTGTTGCGCGCTCCAGGCACTCCAACTGGGGACAGAGTGCGCCAAGCAGTCCAGATGGAAACTGTTCAAGTATGAGCTGCTGATTGGTTTAGAATATAGGCTGTGTTTGGAAATGAATGAGATGGGAGCACGCTCTGCCTCTCCCAACACAAACACAATTCTCCTGTAAAAAAAAACAAACAAAACAAACAAAAGAAAAACAAAAATACATTTCTTCAGACAATTTTTGTCTGGTTCAAATTAGAATGAAGGGTAAAAACATAAAGAGGTTAGGTCACAAATGACTTTAAGAGGGAAACCGCAATCACCAAACCGTGAAGCAGCAATGGGACGTTAGGCTGAAACCTCTTATTTCATAATTTGGTAAATTATATTTTCAAAACATATCAATTGACTTTTGGTCATTCTCCGCAAATGTGTGTGTGTGTGTGTGTTAGTTTTACAAATATTGACCCAACTAAAGTGTGGGGAAAATGGCTTGCTTTCTTAATGGGTTATTTTTTAATGGTTAACAAACTGTCGCGTTTTGGGCGATGAAAAAGTGATGATTTTGGAGGTACAAAACTTCCTCCTGAAGCCCGCGGCATACAATATGTACTTTAAATACATAAATGTTTTCGTAAAAATTGAAGTTCTATTTAAAAAAAGCTTTTGTAGCTTTAAATAGCACATCTGAAAACCATCGTGCAAAGCAGTACCAGCGTATTGCAGGTCAAGTAGGAGGCAGCAGTGAAAAATCTCTGCTCTGGAAAATATTTTTCCAATGCCAACAAAAAATATTGCGAAATATCATCTATTCAAGTGGTCCCCAAATTTTTTTTACAACACAGAGCAGTTGAAACAAGTACATGGTTTTCGCAGGCTGGCAATCATTCAAAGGGGTGTGGATGGGTTGCTATGGGAGGCGTGTTGCATGATCAAAAGATGACACCACTGATTGCATTTGCTGCTTTGGCCCGGTGGCGGATGCACAGATACTTAGTAGCGGCTAAATTGCTAATGAGATGTTGGCAGCCTGTGCAAAGTCCTCTCGCATTATCATCATATGGGTACTACTTGTTAAAAATAATTCAACAATGGAGTGACTTAGTTGCCTATCACAGCCAGTCATGCCATGTCACCTATAACAAAACTATTTTCAACTAATTTCCATGCAAGTGTCTATGTCATTTTAGTGCACTGTAATAAAAATGCTGGGTTTCCTGCATGTGCTCGGGGCTTTTCTCAACTAATGACGCTTGTCGCTCATTTCCACTTTAGTTTTCCAGCTCTTTTTACACTTTGCAATCTCTTGGAGTGAAAATGCAATTTTGCATCAGCTGTTTGAGATTGTAGTTAAAAACTAATTTAGAATATTAAGCGCGACAATATACAAATTTGTCAGAGAGAATGCAATTAGCGGTAGCTATTTGGGATTTTTATAAATCAGTTCGTAAGTGTTTTCAGAAACGTTTACGAAAATGTACCAATCAATGAACTTAAAGTGTTTTTCGTGAACTATTGTTAACATTAAAGATTAAGTTCTTAGTTCACCTATTGTAAATGTTTTCATAAAACTATGTACGGTATTGAAGAAAGATAAGATACATCCATCCATTTTCTACAGCTTATCTGTGGTCAGGTCATTGAGGCAGGAAATCCCAAACTTCCTGCTCCCCAGCCACTTTGTCCAGGGTGTTCCCAGACCAGCTGAGAGTCTCCCCAGCATTTTGTGGATGTCCCACAGGGCCCTCCCATTGTGACATGCCCTACCAAGGAGGTGTCTAGCAGGCAACCATATCAGTTGCTCGAGGAACCTCATCTGGCTCCTCTCGATGTATAGATGCAGCGGCTCTACTCTGAACCCCTCCTGGTTGACTGAGCTTCTGACCTTATCTCTAAAGCCCATATGCCACTGAGCGGCAAAGGTTTGTGAGTGTTTGTGCACAGCTTGAATGTTGTTGTTTTTTTTTTTTTGTCAGAGTTTGGTTGTCATTATCGCCTTCAAATTTTGAACATGTTCAAGACAAGAAAAACTGTTTGTGACTATTCAAATTGTTTGTGAATGTCCGGTGAACGCGGCAAGGGGGATGACTGGTTAGCATGCCTGCTTCATACTACAGAGATGCAGGGTTTGATTCCGGGCTGCGGCCTTCCTTTGTGGAGTTTGTATGTTCTCCCCATGCCTGCGTGGGTTTTCTCCGGGTTCTCTGGTTTCTTACCACATTCCAAACGCGTGCATTATAGGTTGATAGAACACTCAAAATTGTCGAGGGGTGTGACTGTGAGTGTAAATTTCTTGTTTGTCTATGTGTGCCCTGCATTTGGCTGGTGGATCCCGCCTACTGCCCGAAGACGGTTGGACTAGGCTCCAGCACGTCCACCCTTTTGAGGATAAGCGGCTCAGTTAATGGATGGATGTCCAGTGAACATCTTTGTGACCTTGAACGAATCCTGAGGGGAAAAGAAAATCAACATACACTGCCTTTGCAAACACCTACTGCACAGTGGGATACATATTTAAGTGAGAGTCCAAACAGCATGCAGAGAAAACTCATTTTGACCAGTTGTGATTGTATTCTTCATCCAGTATAGGGTGGGAATGGAGAATAGAGCTTTGTCTTTTGGCCAGGTGTTCCAAACAGACCCTCACAATATGTTTGGGTCTTCCAGGTTGGAATATAATCAAAGTGAATGCCTTTAATTGTCACTTTTGCCATGTGCAATGAGACTGTCAGGCATCTTCCTCGATTATCGGAGCCAACACACCATCTGTCATGATCCGTTTCCGTTATGTCTTGTTTTTGTTTACGTTTGTTCAACTGGCGTGGGGGGCGTTCCCTTCCAGCGCGTGTCGTGCTGGCTGGAGAGACGCACCCATCAGCCACGCACCTGTTACTCATGGACGCCTTGATCACCTCGCTGCGGGAGAGACGCGCTCGTCAGCCACGCACCTGTCTCTCGTCAACCCACTAATTACGTCACTATTTAAGCCTCCTTCACTGACTACTCGTCGTCGGTGCATTACCCTTTTTTGATTTCACTGTGCTCTTTGTTCCTCGTCACGCTCATAGCTCATGGTTATTTGTCACTGTCCCTGTTTCCTAGTCAAGTTTAGTTCTGTCCAGTCGCGTTTTGTTCATCCTCATTGTTCTGCACCTTGCCACCTTTGTTTGTTCCTAGTGCCTTGTTTCTCGTATTCTTTGGTTTATTAAATTCCCTTAAGTTACCCTTGCCTGGCTTCCCTGCATTTTGGGTCCTCTTCCGCCTGGCCACCCGCCGATCCTAACACCATCAGGCGCTGAACAGTTAACAGTTCTGTTCAACTCTTCACCTGAGTGTCTGAGATGTGCAGCCGCATGTCTGATGACATGACAACAAGGTCAATCATTGAATTAGTGTTCTTGATGCAAAGTGGACAGAAAGACATCCTAACGCTCAATAGTGTTCATTATGGATAATTCACGACAAGAAGTCAGTTTCTCCCAAATCACGCCCTTACAGGTCTCACTGTCAATGCCCATATTGAAGTACCCCAGTAGAACGTAAGACACCAGCGGGAGCGCAATTCGGTATCCCCACCATAGACCCCCAAAAGGCTGGGTAGCCTTAGCAGTTGTTTGGTGCATTGGCACAAATAACAGTCAGGAACCACTCCACTATCGTGGTGGAGAGGCGACAGGGGTAAACACCAAGGCAAAGGCACAGAGTCATGGGAAAACAAGTTTGCCCACGATTGTATGCACCTTTCACCTAGGGCAACTCTAGAATGGAAGAGATTCGGACCTTCTTAAGTGTAAGATAAGCTGAACATCCCAATAACCTCAAGTAACTTTATGTAATCAGTTTGTGCATTTCTAATTATGTTTTTATACACTACTTGTATCATTAATGATTGCACACGTTTTAGTCTAATCGGACATGCATTGTCAGTTAATCTCCTGTCTTCTGGTGATTAGTTTAGTCTAAAACAGACCACCATTGTCAGTTACTCTCCTGTCTTCTGGTGATTAGTTTAGGCTAAACAGACCTTCATTGTATTTTAATTTCTTGTCTCCTGGAGATTCTTGAGTCAAGCTCTAATAAAAGCAGAGCCGGTGGGGTGGGGAAAGAGGGGGAGTCGCACGGAGTGGCTGTGAGCGGGCGAGCTGCCTGCTCTCTCTCTCTCTGTCCCTCTCCCTCCCTGCCGGACGGTGGAAATGAACACCATGTCTGGTTCCTTCTGGCCTCTCAGCCATCTTTTTATTTCGGCCGATACCTTTAGTAAGTTATTTCAGTAAGCTCTCCCAAAAGGCGTCAGGGCATTTAAACCTGACATTAAGAAAACTGGGTCTAGAGCCCAAGCTATGCGTCAGGGTAATTATATCTAGTTGGAACCTCTCCAACTTGCACTTCAGGTCACTTCCTTGCCAGAGTACTGATATTCCATGTCTCTAGAGCTAGCTTCTGTAGCCAGGGATTGGATCGCTAAAGTCCCAATGGTAAGACCATTAATAGAGGTACCGACGTTGTCTCTTTGGGCTGGCCTGGAGGGCGCACCTCATCGAGTCGCACCTCAAGGCCCAGCTCCAGAGGGGGGCCATAAGATCAGCGTCTGGGCAAGGGAAACCGTCATCCAATGATGTTGTTCTTCTTGGGTGGTTCAGAGCTGTGCTTTGTCTGATCCCTTATCTATAACCTGTGTACCCTGAGTGACCCTACAAGAGGAAAAAAGCCCATACTGTTTCGCTCCAATGGACACCGGGACACCCAAACTCCTCCATCATGATAGACATGTTTTTATTACATTTTGAAAAATAAATTGTGAAGGCAATTTAATGAACATGAGTTCATGTTTCTGGAAATAGATAACTTAGGTTTTTCAACGTATCCAACTTGTTTTTGGACACTTAAAACACGAGAATCTTCATGTGTATATGTTGGCGTTTACATTATCTTTGAAGAAAATGTATTTTTCAAGTAATTTAGAGTTTCCACAAACAGTAAAAACCAATTCAATAAACGTAATGTTGTAAACATGGAAGAAAAACCGACCAATTGATCTCTCCAAAGATGGTCTTTGTAAACATTGTAGATGATTTAGGCTCTTTTCTTGAAATACTGAATGAACATAACGTACATATTTTCACCGAAAAAGAAACCTAATTAAACACTGGAAAGACTTCTGCCTACTTTATGCGCAATAATAAATCCTTTGATTTCCATTTATTTTGTTTGTACTCCTTGCTGGTTCAAATATTGAACTTCAACCCTACTTCATTGGGTGTAAAAACAAGAATCATCATTAATGACCCGATTGAAGTCTCATACGTATTTGACATTAAATGTAAGAGTACATCGTATGATCTCAATGTGAAATGTTCTCGCCATGAGCACACAACGTTCTTTGGTACCCAATGCGATCCTCCAGAAAACAATTTGTTTGCCGTCAACAACAGCGGCTGCAAATGAGAATCGAGCAATTGTCGTCACGCTGTGAAGTCACGCTTGATTTATATCATCCTCCCACCACGCCACATGGCTTCTTTCTTTCTACATACAGACATCATGGGCTTGGGTGCCACATTTTCTCTCTAGGCTGGGTGAGTGGACTAAGACATTCGTTTCAGAAAGACGTGTCGTGCATTTAAAGATCTTACGCTGTTTGAAATAAGGTAACATGTCAACGAGTGTAACTCAAGAAAGAATCAACTAGAATTATGTATCCTGAATATATAATAATCCAAAATGTGGAAGCAGCGATGGCATCCAAGTGGAGCCTTTGAAAGAGCCACTGCTGTAATGAGAAATGGCACAGTGCTACCAAGACCTCATTTTAGCCAACGTCAAAGGATTGACTCTGTCTGCCCTGTCTTGCAACATAATTCTGAAAGGACAATGGTGGTGAGAAGGAAAAATGATATAATGACATGAATATTGTGACTAGTGTGATGCGTTTTAGTTTGCGTTTGACAAAAAGGAGAACTTGAATGACAAGCAAAAGAGCCACCATTCACTTATGAGTTGGGATGAAAAAAAAATAAAAATGCTACACACTACATCAGCAGTAAACGCATTGTTGTCGTGGTTAGAATGTGTACCTCACAACTTTGAGATTTGGGGTTTCAATGTCAATTTTTTCTGGATATACCTTCCAACGAAAATTTTAGACTTGATTTAATGGATTTTTAGAGTATACATGCACAATGTGTTGCGTGCCTTGAAGACAACATTGTGCTGTAACAAGTTGCATTGAGGTCTACTGGAAGAAATGCAGGCTAATTAAGGCAATGTTCATACTTCAACTCAATTATGATTTTTTTTGACCATATGCAACCCATATATGTTTTTCATCCGGACCAAACAGCACAATTTATATTCTATTTTTTAAATCTAACCCGGAATTCTTTCATAAACGTGGATTTAAATTTAATAGGTATACAATGCGTCTGAAGTATGAACACTCATCCGCACCATGCAACCTCCATGTCATCAAAAGCTCAAAATGCACTATGTGCAGGCCGGAGACTAATATATGGTACGTCAATAAGCAAAGTTGTTTCGAGTAACAGTTGTTGTCTTTACATTTGAGTTTAATTTAATGTCATGTCATGTCATCATCCACAACGCTTATCCTGTACAAGGTCGCGGGAGGGTGCTGGAGCCTATCCCAGCTGACTCCGGGCGAAAGGCGCACTACACCCTGAACTGGTCGCCAGCCAGTCACAGGGCAAACATAGACACCGTCACTGAGTGGAAACTGAACCCACGCTCCCCGCACAAAACTCAGGCGAGTGTACCACTACATCTACTTGAAACATGAAGCATAAAGTGACATTTGTGGTGATCGTTGTAATTCAGCCACACAGACAGGGCATTTATTACGTGCGGTAATGAAGTGACGTCATCGAGGAACGTTGCCTCATATCCCCAAAAATATTTTTACCTCGATATGTGAGGCCCCAACAGGCAGACCAGATTTACTAACGTAAACACAGTTTCACGAGATGTCCTTTTATTTATCTATTTTTTCTTTTTGGGTGCGTGCCACTTGATGTCGTGTCACAGCATGGACAGGTTCAAAAGAAAGGAAACACAGTATGTGTTGCAGCACTCTATGTGTTAAAGTAGCATTTGTTTGAATGTTTAATAATAATAATAATAATAATTTGCCCTTTATTAGTCCCACAATGGGGAAATTCGAGATTCGAACCCAGGCCTCCTGGGGAGACTGGGTCCTGAACGCGGCGCCTTAGACCACTCGGCCATCCCTTAGAATTATAATATCCATGCTAACTTTTGTTAGGCCGTCCATGGCGTTTTGCATTATGCGTCAGCATTAAGTTAACATACAATTTTCGATGAAATAACTTGGTTTGATTGAAAGCTTTGGTTTAAATATACTGAGTTTTATTGTCTTGTGTTTTCTGTGTCAGTCAGTGTGTTAGTTTTACAGTAATGTTAAACTAGGAGTGACAAATAAATGACTTAAAGATTAAAGCTAAATGATAAATAAAGCTTGCACTTTGCGTCTAATTTGGAGAACTGTTCAAGTGCGAGTGAGAACATTGGTAGTAACAAACACTTACAAATGTGTCATAATAAGTGTATGTCATTTGTATGTAAAATATTTTTTGTACAGTTCTGTCTATAACAGTTCAAAATGAATCTGACCTGAAATGGTTATTAGATTTTACTGTGTGTAATAGCCGATGAATGAAACCTAAACAAGCTGATCAGATCTAGATATTGTTGAAATGTAGATTGGCCTTCTAGCACCTGCCCACTTTGTGGTTGCTACATGCCCACTCAACTCCAGAAAACAGCCTAGCGTCAATGTACACAGCAATAACTTGATTTGTCCCCGTAAAACCTCAGAAGAGTTCAGGAATAAATGTCTTCACTTCATTTTTGTAGAAATTCCTTACCATTTTGGAACCAGAAGTGAGCTGTGTTGGGGCACATTTTTGTGAAGGATGACTTTGTAAACATTACTCAAGTTCGTACACCGCCAGCTAGTCTGGCAGCCCTCCCAGTTTTATGCCATTGATGATATAGCTGACTGTCAAGGGCAGTGAATGTGTTTAAAAATAAAAAAAAATAGACTGCTGCCTATCAGCCGTTGTGAAATTTGTCACTTGACTGACATAGAGGCAGCTAGTTCTACACTTGTTGCAATGCTCAAAGCGCATATATAGGGTTCATGTGCTTATGTAAGCTACACCAACATATACAGTATTGTACATATAAACAATTCTGAGTATATTTTTGAATAAATAAAGTAGGTAGATCAAATAGGTTCGGTAATTTAGTATTTAGTCATGGTCCCTTTTTGTCCTGTCATGTTTGTGTTTGCGCTTCATTCCGGGTCATGTCGTCATGGCTGGAGAGATGCGCCCACCAGCTACGCACCTGTCACTCGTCATGCTCTTGATTGCGGGACTATTTAAGGACTTCATGCCGACAACTCAGTGTCGGAAGATTCCCCTTGCTCATGATCCCAAGGTGTGAATTGTTAGACGTCTCGTTGTTGCTTTCCGTGATTTAGGTCCATATTCATTCGTAAGTGTTTTTTCTTGTTTATTGATTATCTCGGTTGTGCTTGTTCGTAAATTGGCTTTCCCTGTCCTTCAGCGGCAAGCGATTTCCGTTTCAATTTTGTTCCTTGCCGTTTGCAAGCGTTTTTCGTTCCCGTCGTTATTTTCCTGGTGTTTTTCCACCAGCGTCCTTTGTTGCACTTTGCAGGTCTCGCGTATTAATTATATTGTTTTTGTAAAATAAATATATTTGTTAAATACATTTTCTGTGTCTGCGCTTGAAAGAGTCCTGACCTTTTTCCGGACGTTCTGTTTCCCTCACAGCATCCCTGGGATAGACTAGCCCTTTCTCACGACGAAGTAAACTCAGCTCATGTTCCCGATAGGTCTTGGGAACCGCTTTATGTTCTGGGTTGCAGCAGACAATGGCTACGATAACATAAACAAAGGCTTTGTTGTTCCTGTGTCGTCACCACCTTTTGAAAGACATGTTAAAATGGTAGAAAGGGAAGAGAATTTAGTTGGCAAATAATTCAATGCTTGCGAATTCTGCTTCTCAATCATAATAAGGGACGAGACCAAAGGATCAAAATGCGAGAATGCGCCAAGATATAATGCACTAGCAATTAGAGCAAAGCTTATTTACATATTGAATTTTATTGCGAAATCCTTATCTGCCAGGAAAATTGAAACCATTATAATATCTTAAAAAAATAGCACACTGGGCATTTCCAACCCAAATTATCTTGAAAATCTGATAGATAATAAGGATTATATAAAACAAAAAAACAGGTGTGGTATCATGATGGGAACTTTAAAAACATTTTTTTATATGGCCTCTCTGTATCTCAGATTGTTAACTAGTGTGGGTGGATGTGGAACGTGTCCCCGCAGTAAACAAGGATTCACAGTACACCACTGTAGTGTTTGTGCCCAATGACTGACTGGTGACCGGACTAAGATGTACCTCATCTCTTGCACGAAGTCAGATGGGATAGACTCCAGTTTACTGTTAATTAGTGATTAGATTCGTGGTTGATTTTCATGCTATAGTTGCGGGACAGATAATAATGTGGTTTCCCCTGAAGGAACAATTGTTTACTCTTTTTCAACAGTCTTTTTCTGAACTTCTCCTTGCCTTGCAGCAGTCTGTAGCCCAAATCTGATAGAGTGCCATCAGGATGTTTATAGCAGAAATAGTCCCTGGTACAATGTGGTCACAAGAAAGCAAACATGTGCCTCTCTCAAGAGTCTTCTCCTGCAAGGGATGAGGGGGGGGCTAAAAAAGTCAATGATCCGAAACGGTAAGTCGTTTAGGCGAACCTACCGACCGAATCGGCAAGATAAAAGAAGCGGGTCGTGGTAGATAAAATAAATGGAGCCCAACAGGGCCGTTTAAAAAAAAAAAAAAAAAAAGAACATGGCTGAGAGAATCTCCACACTGCAGGGAAAAAGGGGAACAAATGATTGGACTCTGCCTTCCAGAGAAATAAGAAGCTTGCCTTAATCCTTGCAGAGGACGGTGGCAAGAGAGGACACAAATATGACGCGTAATGCGTCGTCAAGGTGACAGCTGAACCTTATTGATATCATTTCAGTAATAAGTGGGTGTAAATGTTGTTTACACATTTGGCTTGTCACCACTTAGTCTCCAGAAAGAGGATTATTATTCCTAGCTGTGATCTGAACGGCCGCTTTATGAAAGAAGTGTATTTATATTACATGGATCCCTAATTTAGGGTTAACTGATTGAATATGCTAATTAGTCATGAAACATTTTAGGTTAATAAGGTTACAGTGGGAGTCCATGCCTTTGTCTAACAGTATCATCTAGAGCAGTGGTTCTCAATTATTTCCTGTCACGGCCCCCCTACCAAGAAGAAAACAATTTGCGCCCCCCCACCACATTTGTTTTACATTTTGTACTAATGTACATGTTTTTTGTATATTAATGTTAGATTGTCAATATAATATCCCTTAACAAAGCTAAATTGATTAAAAAAATATATCATTTTGAGCATGACTATTGTGAGGATCTCGAAACTCCGTACTCTGTGGTGCAAATATTGATGAGATGATAAATATTTATTATACGCTTTTTTCTTTAATTTTATTAACATGAAAAAACCAAGCAGTTATTAATACATACATAATATAGAAAAGACAAAAATAGCCAGAGGGATTTTAAACAAAAATTCTATATAAATAACATAAAGCAACTGTTTTAATATGTTTACTATACAGTCTTTTTATGTTTACAATACGTTTGACGTCGAACCTCTTCGTTGTGATGACGTCAGCCATTTCCGTGTTCCAGCTTGAGAGCGTCTGCTAAATTGCTCACGTAGCCAAAAAGTCGAGCGTCCATCGAAACAATTCATTTTAGCGATTAGCACGCTTAGCGCCTCCTTGCTCGGCTCCTCGTTTAGAACGCTACTTGTTTGTGGAGTCGTTTATTTCCCATCACGTAGCTTGTTGCTTCTGCTGTGCACGGACTTCCATATAGTTCAAATAAAGTCCGTTCTGTTGCGGCGCAAGATAGCGTGGCGCGGGGCATTTAAGGAGCGGCGAAAGAAATCATTTCCGGGTAAACGAGTGACAGGGCGACGCTTTTTTTTAATCAGTACTGCGTGACAGGGCGACTCTTTTTTTTTTAAATCAGTACTGCGTGACAGGGCGACACTTTTTTTAAAAAAAAAAAAAACAGTACTGCGCGAACTAGAGGCACAAAAAGCTTTGACGAGCTCAAACTCGCGTTGTCCAAACCATGCAAAAAAACATGTTCCCCAGGGTCCCACGCGCCCCCCTCAGCATCGGGGTATGCCCCACTATTTGAGAATCACTGATCTAGAGTGACTTGGTAGCAAGCGCATAACATGAGACGCAGGATACATATTTACTCAGTGCTAGTTTTGTTTAACAGTCACAAACAAACGAATGAATTCAAATTTTAAATGCATGACGTCAGTCACTTAAGAGCAATATGAAAAGTTCATTGTTCCCCCAACATGCTCGATAGACTAGCTGAGAGTCCCATCGAGCCAAAGGTAATTGAGAAACACAGAACATCGCTATATTAAAAACAAGTGCTTAATATTTTTTAATACCGTCGTCATGAAGTCATAGAGTAACCTCTCCAACACAAGTGGAGGTTATTACTTAATGAAATTATGATCACGGTATTTAAAACAACAACAAAATATTTAACCAATATGAAGAAGCAAAAATGGACACAACTGCGGTGGAGAACAGCATCCATGATACATTACCATATCTATTTTGTCAGTATTCTTGTCTTCTTGCAAATTTTTCCTTTGATCTAAAATATATATTTCAATATTTTATGTTGCTTTTATCGTCACAGTACGGTAATCCCTCGTTCATCGCGGTTAATAGGTTGGAGAATGCCCCGCGAAAGGTGAGCTTGACTTTTTTTCCATTATCATTATTTTTCATTTTTAATTTTGGGGGATTTATGCCTCAATCACGTTGAGAAACAACAATCCTCCACTGAAGGATGGTTCCCAACCATCTATAATACTTGTTGGACAAAAAATTAAAATTTTAAAATGCTAAATGAAGAATAAATACCGAGCGAGCTGCAGGCTATGTGAGGAAAATGATCTACAAGCCCAGCTGCGGATGATTATGATGGAACTATGGCTAATAACTATTAAGGTTTAATTGTTTATCCTAAAATTCCGCTCAGCCACCCAACAAGCCACTGCACGCTGCATTTTAACTAAAGGTAAAATCCTGGTAGATTAATACACTTTTAAAAACTTCCAAAATAATAATTGCTTAACTTTTGCTTTGCACAATAACATCAAAAAACCTTTAGATAAAATGCAAGGTAAGTTTTTTCAAGACAAACTTTAACAAACATTTTAAAATTTTTTTGCTGATGTTTTGTCGTCCTTGTCTTGCTGAGTGAGCCGGATGGCTGGGCGCTCTGCTCACAGCTTCTGAACACAGCTGTTCATTGTCCGCTCATCCGGCCTGACTAACTGAACGGCACTTTTGAATAAGATTGAATTTTCGAACAGAATATTGTTCAAAACTGCCGTTCATTATCGTGGACAACACAGGTGAGATAGAACAAGTGAAGTTGCTGGGTCGTCGCAGCCAATCAGCTGGCAGTATGAATCCACTCATGCTCTCATTGGTTGAGCTCATGCCGGGAAGCAATGATGTGCCTTATATTTTGCTAAGCCTCAGAGTCAACTGTATTTTTTTCTTTTGCTTTCTTTTTTTATGAATATTTTCGAAAAAACCTGTGAAGTTGCAAAATGTGACGCGAGAAGTGGCAAGGGAACACTGTACTTACAAAAGTTTGAATTGCTTATTTCCCATTGCATCACAACAATATGCACTCTTTGCAATGCACAACCAATATAATTTGATGAAAGTTGGTACGTTGTGTTTAGGTTCAGAGACTGGGTTTAAAGGGAGTAGCTTGCTGCTTGCTTTGAAAACTGTTAGTTCCGCTGTGGAGTGTAAAGAGACATCAGTTGCCTTCATCTCCACACTGTAACAGCATTCATTTCATCCGGTGTTTTGTGACTGCATTTAACAAAAGCGTAGCTCCGGTTTTGCATAGCTTAGCCTTAGCATGCCTTCCCTTATAAATAACTCCTCCTGCTCCTTTTGATTAATCAATTATTGATAATTGTGAGCAGTGTCGCTTATTCGCCACCATGGAAGCGATGATCAGGGACTTAAAGAGAAGTGGCTGCTGTTTGTACACGGAAGCATTATAAGACATCGACAAACGCTATTGTGATTAGTTTGTAGATGCCAACTCTTATGTCAGCCAATCACAAGCCTTGTACTTGCAAACTCCATGTTAATCTAGTGCGCATGTCGTCTTGTCCTCTCCGGAACATTTTCGACCTCTGTGCAATGGTGTAACAGATGGGATCTGCCCGCAGCAAATGGCCAAACCAGAACACTTGGCAGCCACAACAAGTCTCTGTGCAACCTGCCTCTAACTTGAAGTCCGCTGGGATAAACTGGGCTGACTGGCAATCTTAATGAGGACGGTAGAGAAAATAAGTCGATGGGTGTTTTTCAGTGGACAGTGACGACATGCAGTACTGACAAAACATGGGCGTGATTATCGATTCACATACAATACAGAAAATACAGGTTATACTGTTCGGTCTTACTATAAATGTGTTTTTTCCCCTTTCATTCGAAAGTAACAACTTTATTCACATTTTCTATTTGTTTTCAGTTAATTTTATTATTTATATATATATATATATATATATATATATATATATATATATATATATATATATATATATATATATATATATATATATATAAATGAACTTATATAGGGCAATGATATTCAAGAATGAACGTGGGAAAGGTTATAGAGGGCCATATTTGTTTTTTATGAGACCCATGCAACAATATTGCTATCAGTTGCTGGAATATGCATTTTTTATTGTAACAGACATCATGGAATACTGCAATATTGATATCTCTAAGCATAATACTGCATGGAGTGTTACCTTGGTTACATGAGATCCCGGCATAGGCCGACTGGGAGCAGTCACACGCGTAGCCGTTGCTTTTCTCAATACAACGGCCCCTGTTATGGCACAGGCTGCTCGAGCCACTGCAGTACCCGGGGCACCCGGCGCTCACGCCTGGCGTCCCCTTGGCCCGCTCTTCCAGATCCAAACTCCGCCCATTCAACATCAAGCTCCTCATGCAGCCCAAGAAGCCCCGCTGCAGCGAAGTTGTTCCGCCTGCAACGACAGCAATTTAGCCACGTCATGAGGAATTAACTGCTTGATTTGCTTCATTTTAAGGTTGTTGTGGATTCATAATTAACTGTAAGAGAATGGATCAATTTATGAATTTATTTGAAATGCTACCTCATTATCTCTCTCGTCTTGGACTGACTGGATAATTCCAAATCAATCTACTTCTCACTATGACAAAGACCCAACAGAATCTCAAACAAGCATCTAGAGCAGGGCTGCCCATTAAGTAGATCGCATATACAGAATATTTGGGTTCATGCAGTTATATTGTACTTATAAAGAATACTAAGTATATTTAAAAAAAATAAAGAAAGAAAGTTGGTAGAACCTAGAACTCAGGGATATGGCCAAGCCTTGATTTGTTCATACGTGGAATGACAGCTAACGCTATGCTAACTAATTGAGCAGCAGCAAAAGACTTGAGGCACACGTTACCAGCGAGTGGACAACGGAGGTACTATTTTCGTGCTTAGCGCAAGTCTTGCGCAAGTCTAACGCAAAGAATATAGTCTAACTGAGCTAATGGTTGTTGTTTTCTTTCTTTTTTTATATTCTTGCACTTTGCAGATATAAATATGGCATCCCCTCATTTTTATGCTGGGCAAAATCTACTTTTTGTGACCAAATATCCGGTGCGTCAGGCTGTGTCTAATATGAATGAAGTGGGGGCAGTTTTTAACTGGTACAGTTTTTACATTTTATTTTTTATTAGTCATTACGGAAGCATGGAAGTGCCGGTCTGCGGTAAACATTTTTGACAGAGCTATGTCGTTGGTAAAGCTGTTCCATGTTCTTCAAAATTGTTCCAATGTATTGGTAAAGTTATTTGATTGTATTTGGCAAAGTTGCTCGAACGTATTAGTAAAATGTATGCTAAATTTTGAAAAGGCATAATTTCTCATAGTGCCACAAGGAATTGAGTTGCAAGTCAATACACCGTGACATTGTGGGAAAAAATACATGGCCATGATGAGAATCGTGCTGTTTTTAGCATTTAGCCTACATTTTACCAAGATGTTCGAACAACTTTACCGAATACGTTTGAACTACTTAACGCATTCAAATGACTTTGCACTACGTTCAATCGACATCGCCCAGTCAAAAATGTTTACTCCATATTGGCAGTTCCACGCTTCCATAAGTTGTCAGACTCACCCCAAATAGTTTGTTGTAGAATAGTCCGTTGACTTTGTAAAATGAAAATAAATGCTTGTATTATTTATTAAAAAGAAAATCAAGTCATATAAAAATAAAAAACTAAGCAAAATTACAATTTATTTGTTATGTTCTTTTATTTTGCAATTTGACTCAATAATATAGAATGTATCATTAAAAAAAAAAAATTTTTTTAAATTGCTTGGTTCAACAAAAATAGGTAGCAATTTAACAATGACTGCCATAGGAGGCCTCAGTTGAGGACATAGACTGTGTGCGTGTGTTTCAGGTACGTCAAATTTCCCATTGTTCTGATTCAACAAGCGGCAACAAGCGACTAGCAGCAAATCTAGCAACTACTCCTGTTGTTTTTGAAGACTTTTGGAGACTCTGTGACTCCTTCCAAGCTACAATTGAAGTAGGAGATATTCACTGCGTTTGGGCAAAGCTGCTGCTCCTTGATTCTCCCTGCGAGTCTCACTAATTGACTAAGCCACTGAATTGTGCTACTCAATTTAATGTGGGGGGATTCATCAGCATACACACAGGCCTCATGGGGACAACTTCACTTAACAATCAAGTGAAAAAGTAAAAAGCATTATGCTGGAATATTCGAGAGTCAGTTTTGTTAAAGAAGGTGTGCTTACCTACAAAAAGCTGGGTGCTTAGCTTTAAGGGCAGCTGACGGTCCGCGGGAGCTGACAGGAAGCGTGCAGGAAGCTGGTCAACCAGCAGCGACGCCTCCTTGACATTGTGCTCAGCCCTTATGTAGTGCCACTGCCGGTCATTCAGCGGCATGTGCGACTTGATGGACAGGACCACCGCACCGCTTCCGACATCAAAGGAAAATGACACCATGGACGGAGCTGATTGGCCACAAAGAAACACACGTAAGAGGATGAACACAATTCGGGTGTGTATTCGCCCCTCGACACAAACAACGGCACAATCCCCCCCGACTCTGGTTTGTCGACAAAGCTCCCCTGTAATCAACAGTAAATAACACCACCACCTCTACTACAACAAACAATCCACGGCTGCACTTGCTTTTGAATAGAAATGCTCTGTGCACTCGTCATGCTGCCAGATAAGTACAAGCTTCACAAAGCCCCGAGTGCATTCTTTCATTATTTACATACATTTTCAAAGTAGATTGCATTACCCTCAAAGGAGGCTTCTAATATTCTAACGTGTGCAGGCTTTGTATGCCTTCATCGAGGTCAAATTCAAACACTTTCAACTATTTTCCCCCATACAGCTGAGGTATATTACATATTTATAGAAAACACGGCCATGCACACACACACCCACCCCCACCACCCCCACGCACACACACCCCCACACACACACACGTGTATATATATATATATATATATATATATATATATATATATATATATATATCAATAATGTGTTTCTTTGATTTGATTACATTAAAAATAACAGTAAAATAGCAATAATCACAATAATTGTAACTTAATTTGAATTGCGCATATTTTCTAATTATAAGGCATAAAAAAAAAAACAATAATCAAGCCTGAGTGTCAAAATAGCATATAATATAAGAATACTGTGATGCATATGACTGTTGACTCACTGCTGAGCTCCACTCTGACAAAGTCTTTGAGGCCCAGGCTCTCCACAAAAACTCCTGAGGGAGCGCTTGTTTTGAAGTAGAAGGAGATGTCTGAGGCAGGCTCGGCGGGTGAGGTGGGAAAATAGAGGTACGACGACTCTTGGTAGAAGGTGGCTGCATTCCACATGGACCCTGAAGGAGAAACAGACAGAAGTAAATGTATTGCTATACGTAATCAAGTATGGATGAAGAAGGATGAGTATAGAATGAGCACTCACTGTGTAGGACAATGAACTAAGAAGTATTAAAGACTACTTGAGCCGTAATTCAATGAAAGAAATTACAATCGTCAAAATGGGACAGGGATTAAGAGGTAAAATTGAGAGAGTGAAGTTTTGTTGAGCAAAGAAAAATTCTTTCAAAATATTATTTTAACAGTCTTATCATATTTCTTCTGGGAAGGAAAATCTGAACATTAACGAAACAATTTTTTCAGAAAATGTTACAAGAATAATAATTTTATAATACCATACTAAAGTCCTATTTTTACCAAAATGTTGCATTAGTACAAGAATGAATTAATATTTCCGAAAGACAGTTGACTTTGAAAATGAATTGAATTGAAATGACAATATATTTAATGATTAAATGATATGTATAATATTTGAAGTGAAACATGTTGGCACCGTCGTTTTTTTTCAGTCGTACTTACGTCATACTTTCAAGAAAACCCTTCTATAACAAGAATGAAGTTGTATTTGTTTTAAAAAATAGTTAAGATATTATGAATATTTTTTAGAAAAAAAAATAAAATAAAGTAAGACAGATATAAAAGGATGCCCATGAAGTCCCTTTTTTCCAGGAGAAAAACTACCAGCAGAATATGTTTTTAGCAAAACGTCACAATAAGATAATACATTTTTATTTCTTGTGAACATGCACTAATAATGATGTATTTATAGTATTTATTGGAGAAAAGTCAGAATTTTACCATAATGTAAGGCTATTGCTTCTTGTAATGTTACAAGAAAAAGTCTTTTCTCTCACTGTTTTGACTTTATTCTCAAATATATTGATTTCTCGTATGGTTTTCCACACATGGAACTGCACCACATAAGAGAAGCCTGTGGCATTACAGTCAAAACAGAGTCAGCTACCGTGATAGATATCAGAACAAATGAGTTGGTAAATTCTACAGTCTCTAACTTGTGACTAATTCAATTTGCCAGAGAGTTATTTTCCTGCCTGTGGTCAAGGCGTTCATCCAATATGAGTGATCACCTACTGTCTCCATAACAACGCAGAGAACCAATGTGGTAGATGGCCTGCGAGCCGGCTCTGCCGATATCTCCGATCACTATCTGGCTCACTGGTAGGTGGTCTTTGTAGGAGAGGACGCCTGTGTCGTTGGCCCTGTGACAGACATCGAACAAATGAGTGAATAAGCAAACACAAAAGGGGGGTGGGGGTGTCCCTCAGGGCCCGGACGCCTCGACGGGAATTGAGATAAAGGCTCCCATTCTTCTGCATTAGTGCAGAAAGCAGACTAAAGACATTAAAGCAATTCATCACGAGGGAGACAAGCGCCTTTGGAAATATGCAAACAGAGCTGAATCCAGGCTGGATTTGGAGTTTGGAGTGGATTAACGCACAAAATGCAAAAGCACTTCAAGCGTTTAATACGGCAAAATTCAAATGAAGGTTTATCGCTCCTTGCAAAATTTCAAATAGTTTTCATTATGTGTATCTTCAAAATGGACGACATTGGATAGATTGCAGCTTTAATATCGAACTATGCTTAGCATGCGTATGAGAATCATTAACTGACATTTTTTCCGAAAAACATCACAAAATGAAGGTGAATGAAATGAAATTCTCAAGATTACTGCGAGGCACAGAGTTCTTGGTAACATACCATATGTCTGCGTCTGCGTCACAATTGCAGAAGTAGTTCATGTCCACACAGTTCTCCTCCAGGCTGCAGGAGCACTGCTGGATTCCCGGCAGAAAGCCTCCCCAATAGCTTCGCCTCTCGCCACGTCGGTCCAGCCACCAGGACATTGGACTGCCATCTACAATTATGTACCAGTCAGTCAGATTGTCTAGTACTTAAAAAAAATTGACATTTATATCAAGGTGGCAAGAATCATCAACACATGGATACATGCCAAGAATTCATCCGATGCGTGAACCACCTGACAGGCCCATTGACAAGAGTACAATAGCAATGATCATTTCGTTCTAGGGAAAAATCTAACAGTCATGACAAGTAGTGCAACCAGAGAATTCTACAGCCTTTCAACAATCGACACATGAACACATGCCAACTGTTTGTCCTTGCCATGGCCTCTAAAACTGGGCATACATTTTGCAAATTAAGCCTCCCCATTAAGCCTTGAACAGCTCTTGCCAAGACTACCATCAACAGTGACTGAATCGGTCAAGGAGAGTCAGCTCGTACTCGGGCAAAGTGCAGCATTAATTGCATGGTTTTCCAGCTCGGAAGAGGACATGTTGTGGGAAAAAGACCATTTAATTAATTGCTTGTCTACGAATTCAGGTGGTCATCGTTTTAAAACAACATATGGCATGATGAGAAGAATGATACAAAGTATGCTAAAGGCAAAAATCTTGAATTTGTGCCAAACCTTTTCCAGCCTCAAGAACACTCTGATCATTCAAAACAAAACTTCTAGAATCTATACATTGATACACGGCAAATACAATGAATGACGCTTGGCTATTTGGGTGGGATACTGGCGAAATTCATGAATAACTGAAGCACATAAGCAACGGGTTACCACTATCGCTGCTCCAAGAAAGATTGGGTTGATTTGTGCAGTGTATTGAAAATATCTCCGAACATTAACCCTTTGATGATACATTCACAATACAGTGTACGTTAAAGGTCATAATGATTTTGTAATTAACTACAATTCTCAAACGACTGGTTGACCTTCCTTCTTCCGTACAGTAATCCACAAATAAATACATTTAAAATCAACCCTGAAATGACATGTATGAAACTAAATGAAAAACACACAAACAAAGGGCATTTAATTTAATAAATTTGAGTTGGCTTAATAAACGTAAAATATACTTTCAGTTACCGATAGTTATCTTTTTATTTTTTAAGGCGCTCCATTTTTATTTATTTCCATGCATCCATTATCCTAACTACTCCTTTTGTTAATTAAATATTTTTTTCAATTTTAGGTTTAGGTATTTCATTCATCTTTGTTAACCATAATTACCACTGTGACGCTACGCTGTACGATACACACAGCAGTTAAGATTTATGGTTGAGATTTCCATTTTGTGCAATCTTGTACAAATGTCTTCTCTTGGATGCAATTTTATTAATCAAGGTTGTCTTATCCTATCTTTAGAATCTGAGGAATATGGCTGGTTTAATGGCCAACTGTATGTCTGAACTGAAGAGCCAAAGGACATCCATTGTTAAGCTGCAGCCGGGTTGTGTACCGTTTCCCAGCAGACATCCCCAAGCACGACCCAGTTGTTCCATATGCAAGAATGAAACGGCGGTTTCGACCTTATACATTTGTGCAACGGGCCAAAGATCAGCATTGCGGAATCCAGGCACCATCTGGCGTATCGTTACACTTGATTGGAATTGTCGTTCTTTTCACCATTTTCACTGTGACCCTTACTTTTGTTGCCTCAAACATCTGAGAGGATGCTCAAAGTGAATACTGAATTACTGTGACCTTCAGTTGTATTTTTTATATTTTGTCCATCTCATATTCTTTTCTTTTTCACATGGTTTAAATTTAGAGAAGCAAATACTGAAGATGCTTTTAACATCTACGCAGTGCTCAGCATGCATGCACACAGGGTTTATACCAATGCATTTGGACAGAAGCTATGAGATCTGGAACTCTTTTAAAGTTTAAAGTCCTTCACTAGGTTCATTTGCTCGTAAAATATTGATACTTAAATGCAGCTACAAGGCTTTGAGAATAAAATCTGCTTCATCTTAGCATTCTGGGCCTTGAAATCTAAAGTCATCACGACAAAGGTTGTACTTAAAGAATGCTTCTGTCGGCGCTGCCACATCTACCGATACCTAATAAGACCCCAGCGAATGTAACTGAAGCAAGAGGCATGTCATGAAAAAAAAAAAAAGAAAATGACCTTTCATCGCCTTCTCTGCGGGGTTAAGTACGGTGGCCTCAATCATCGCTCACACAAATAAGCCTGCATTGCAAATGAAGCCGGTATGCAGGGAAAAGCCCATTAAGCCTCTTGTCACTAAACATAATCAAGTGTCACATGCTGCAGTGCTCTCTGCCCATCCAGCATGCATTAGGGCCGCATTAGGCAGCGCATTTATGTATGGCCACAAAAGTCATATTAGTCTAAGTCACACAGCGGGACTCAGACACCGGCAATTGTCTCTGAAATCACGTGGGAATAGGATGCAATGACCTATGACTAACAGTCTAATGCCTTATTAAGACCAAAATGAGAAAAAGTTCCTTTGTAACCAACGGCAAAGAGCTGACAACAGGAATAGCAGTGTGGACAAGAGCAAAATTAGCACGCAAGCTAATGTTTGCGCTACCAAGGTTGGAAATAAAACATTCTTTATTGTCTTTAGCATCAGCTGCCATCCTTGATTGGGCTGATTACTTTGCAGTTTATTTTAAAAGCACTAATCAGACCCCCGAAAATAAGAAAAGGCGACAATCAATACTTCCTGTACGAGATGTCACGATAACCTTGGTGAGACGGTAAATTAATGAATGAGAAGCTTGATTTTGTTCAGCAAGTGCTGTTCCAAGCTCCGAAAGCAGAGCTCTATGGTGTTTAGCGCGACACAATCAGGGTGGTCGGTGCTTAGAAAATCCTGAAAATACAAACTGCAAACTAAACAGTTTCATGCTTGTTGTTCTGTTGGATTTGCAGCTAAAATGTCAACCTTTTGGTGGTAACTGCAGCGCTCGCTTTGTTGCTCACACACACACACACAAAAAAAAAATGCTCACCACTTGCAACAAATGTGAGATGAATGGATCCAAAATGCCTTTCAATCAGGTAGTGAAAATCAATGCAGGTAATAGGAAATGAAAAATTGCTTGGGCTTTCAGGGTCATCCGGTCGAAATGCCAAAGCAATACACAAATTGAGGATGAAAAATAATTCTCTGATTGTATTCCTTTAAGTAGTATGCATGACATTACAACGACTTGTTTGGCTGCTTACTTGGGCTGAGAAATTGCGCTTGTCGCTTGAATTTGGGATCTTCGGAAAAAATAAACAGGGAAAATTAATAGCATACCGTGCCCAGGAAGATATGTTTTGTTTGATATAAGATATCCAAGCAAACCTTAAATAGCACAAGCTCGGCATCATTGCTTTTCGGACCTTGACTTTGGATACAGTTGTGAAAAAAGTGAAACATTAAGAAGTTTTTTATTTTTTTTGGTGACAACTTTCAGCACATGTTGGGACGCCCACAAATTAGGTGGAGACAGTTTGATTGACACACCATCCTGACGACCTCATTGAAGGATGCAAGCAGCATTTTATTATTATATCCTGGCTTTTTGTCCATGTCTTGTTTTCAAACCAATTTTGAATCTTGAATACATTCGTTCCCAAACTTGTGTTAACTCGTTTTTTATAATCCGACCTTTAAGTGCAATCCACGAGTTAACTCAAGTATTGAGTTTACTGTACATATGAATTATGTAAATGAGGAGTTATAGATAGTCATGCACACCACTGACAAATTGAAATTAGCAGAGCTAGCTAGGATGTCGCAATAAGGAACAAATGGTTGGTGTAAACTAATGTAAATGCACGTCCGAAGTGCAGAAAATGTCATGAGTGTGTGATTGCAACAGCAGCAAAAAATATATAT
Source organism: Idiotropiscis lumnitzeri (assembly GCF_059441095.1). Classification (NCBI taxonomy): domain Eukaryota; kingdom Metazoa; phylum Chordata; class Actinopteri; order Syngnathiformes; family Syngnathidae; genus Idiotropiscis; species Idiotropiscis lumnitzeri. Next base: position 2,595,890 of record NC_142404.1, read on the forward strand.
TTTTGGGGCAATTTACTTATTTCAATACATTAAGTTGTGGATTTAGCATCAGAATTACAACCATCCCTCCAGTTGGCAGGGCAAGAAAATGTGAAAATATGATTTGTTGACTTCACTTTGCAACAAGTAAAAATATTTCGGTTATTTTTTATATAATAAAGGTCATGCAGGGAGCAGACGTTTATATAATTCTGGCAAGCGTCATACTGACTTGGACAATTCTCCATCTCAGTGAATGAATATTTTTGACACTGGCTTTTATCACTAGGTTTGTTAAAAAAAACAAAAAATAACTATGTTGTGGGGTGTCAACAATATGAGGCTTCTATCCCGCTACCCCCCACCCCCAAAAAGAAATGCATCTTGTGATAGACGTTAGCATACTCTGACATGCACGTACACACATGCCTGTTTATAGCACAATGGTCATACATTTTTGTCAATTGTTAAAATGGCAAATAGTTAGACACATGAAAATATATCATAGATATATATTTTTACTATCAAAATGACTTTTGCAAAAATTAATTTCAAGAAGAAAAGTACCGTTTATATATTAGAGCAGTCACAAAAGCAAAAAAAGATAGGTGTCAGACTTGAAGTTTTACTTGAAGTATCATACATCTTTTCACAAAATCCTGATTTTCTCTGTTTTTATTTTTCTGAAACACGATTAGCCATAGAACACAATATTCAGTGGGCCTTCAAAAATAGGTCTAATCACTCTAAAATGGCTGGAACTCAGGGGGTTGGCAGAGCTGCAAATGGCTGGACTTTAATGAGCTCAGCAAATATGCCTAACAGATGCATCGAGACTGGGTGTAGCAACACACCGAAAGAAGAGAATGTCTCACTTTAAACAAGGATGGCCAGATGTTCCCCTTTGCAGCAATGGCTTCAAACCTGAAAAGAAAATGTTCGATGCGGGCCTACTAGTCCAAACATGGCATTCTGATTAATGTTGCATTTGTGGAATATGAGTTAAGCAGTAAGATCCAACCGTTTTTGTACATCTCAGGTGGCGGCCATTTTTCCACTTGCTGACTAAAAATGACATCACAGTTGCTCAGGGATCAGCAAACGGCCTATCATGGCTCCGCTTCAGAAAACAGGTGAGCTGTGATTGGTCGTTACCTTACCCTAAGCAACTGTGTTGTCATTTTTAGTCAACAGAAAGTGACAAAATGGCCACCGGCTGAGATGGCTAAACACGGACTGCTTAACTCATATTCCACAAACACAATATGAATCAGAATGCCACGTTAAAGACACATATTATATTATAAACATATTATTAGACACATGTTTAGAAGGCATATACTAGTGCATTTTATGGGGTTGACTTGTCCTTTAATTGCTGCACTACATTTAACGCCTTCTCCCTCCTTCCGTGGACACTGACTCAATACGAGGGCGTCGGACTTCCTTTTTTTGCTGCGGCTAACGAGGCTCACAGATAACTGTCATCACAGGCCATGCAGTTGTAAAAACACTTCATGTTGCCTGAAGTGTCCAAAACATGTGACTAATCGTCAATTCAAATGAGCATATGTGCTCATGTCCTCTTCAAAAGCAATCAGCACAATATTTTGGATTTTATTGACATTAAATCTGAGCTCCTATGAGGAAAACGCATGTCACCTCCACAAAATACAAAATACTGTGCCGATCATTTTTACCCTTTCACAGGTTGAAGTAGAAATGAGGAGGGATCTGTCTGCATATAGAGTTTGGTGACAATTCATAATAGTTTTCAGATTTTCAGCTACGGTATTTTTGAGATTCCCCGACATAACTCAGCCTTGCGAATGGTGAGCTGACCGGCAATAGAGACGCTACTGCAACTCCGCATTCAACGCTGTATTATTATTATTATTATTATTATTATTGTATGGTAGACATCGCAACCTCTGGGTTGGCGCTTCATGTACTCATGGCCAGGGCGGGCCAAGAAACACTGTGAAGTGTGTGTCCTCCCAGCAGGAATTCAGCGTCTTAATCAGCCAAACTACGTGCACTATATCAAGGGTGCACCCTGTGATAAGGTTCAGAAGTTGAAGTAGGCATGGTGCTGATTGATAGCGTTTTTTGGACATTATAATTGATGTACATAAAATAATTTTTAAAGGATAAATTGTGTCAAGATTCTCCATTGATGCCCACATATAATTGAGCGGGTGGGGTGTGGTAGGGGCTCCGTATTGCAGAACAAGGTGTAACGAGAGTAGTTATTAAGTTATTTCTTTCCAAAAAAATTGGAAAAGCCAGATATTTTCATTATCATGATTGAAAATTACTTAGAGACTTTTTGAGTGAAAAATGGGCCATCCTGGCAAAATAGTCCCTTTAAGAAACGGAACTGCTATTAAGCCCCACAAAAACAAGTAGAAGAATAATATATTTTCATATGCACAAGGGCAATTTGGGATTTGCTCAATAAGTAGGAGAAAAATCTGCTTGTGACACACAATATCATTAGGGTGAATGCTTGACTCTCAGCACTCGCACAATAACTCCAAATATAGCAGCAGGATGTTGGCGGAATTCCGGAAGGTAATTACTTCTCCACTGTTGTCTTAATGACAACAGTATGGCCCCCACTGCCGAACGTCAGTCATTACAGACGAGACGAGGCGAGGAACACCTGCTACTCGAATCGTCCACAGTTGAGCACGGAAACACGGACATCAGATGTCTGAACAACATCTGCATCTTAAGTGAACAGCAGAGGCTGACAGCAAAGCTGGCAGAAGGAGGTCACGTAATCCAGCCTCCTCGACTCGGCAAGCAGAGTTTGCCTGGATGTGAGCTCAGATGTTCTTGGCACAGGAAGGCATCTGTAAACCCGGCAGGCTGGTTGCAACAGCTGTTGTTGATTGTCTTTCCTGTAAATTAACGCGATAAACGTCCATAAAGTCGCTTGATGCTGTCGCAGGGAGAGTGTTTACCTGGCACGCAAATGTTCTTTGTGTCTTCAAGTTTCAGTCAAGCAAAACACAAAGACACATTTTGGAATCGCGCCACTGGAGATTTTGAAGCAAAAGATCTTTAACAAACAACTAAGCGACCGTGTTTATGGAGCTACAGCTTTCTATCCTGTCACCATGCATCTAGCTCCATGGGTCACAGCTTGTCCCAATCAAACCGAGGAAGAATAGGTTTTGATTTCACTGAAATACAGGCTTGATTTATGCTATCCCTGAGCAAACGGCTGCCTGATTGGCCTCGTAAAAGTCATACCTGATTGGATTAGGATTGTAATGCAGAGCGTTAAATGCTACACTGGGGCGGCCCGGTGAACAACTGGTTAGCACGATGGCCTCACAGTTCAGAGGTGCAGGGTTCGATTCTGGACTTCTCTCCAGGCTCCCTGTGAGGAGTTTGCATGTTCTCCCCGTGCCTGCGTGGGTTTCCTCTGGGTACTCCGGTTTCCTCCCATTTTCCAAAAACATGCATGGCAGGTTGATTGAAAATTCTAAATTGCCCCTAGGGATGAGTGTGAGCGCAGATGGTTGTTTGTTTATGTGTACCCTGCGATTGGCTGGCAGGGAGTACCCCACATACTGCCAAAAGTTAGGATAGGCTTCAGCACCCCCCACGACCCTCGTGAGGAGAGGCGGTTCAGATAATGGATAGATGGATGGTTGCTACCAGGCTATCAGGATAGAAATGATACATTGTAATCAGATTATCAAAACAAAATTTACCTTTTGTGTTGAAGAGACGGGCCCTCTTGCAGTTGTAAACCACTTCTTGTTGGCAGTGCTCTGACCTTGACACGATTGCGTGCAGTTGTTCCGGCGAGGCGCCGTAGTCGAGCACCATGACGTGAGGCCTCTGCAGTGATGAGGCATGGACTCGGACTGAAGCAGTGCTGTTGTGGGCCAACACCGTCCAAACTTTCTCTTCTACAAGAAACAAGTTTATCTGAAACCAAAGACCTATTTCGACAACACATTTCCCCACAAATAAAGGGACATTTTTTAAGCAGGTTTGTGTTCCAGAACAACAATTAAATTACTTCTGCAGGTCTGACTCACCAAGTCACTGCTATTAAATAATTAACCTTCCCATCCAGTATTTTTTAAACCTGTGCGCAGTGCAGCTGTATGTTTTATAATGCTACGCTCAAATGTGATTACTCGGCTCAGTTGCGCCATCTAATTCTGCAGTCCACTCATAAATTAATTGGTCATGAATCTTGTAACGACTGCTAGCAGAGAGAGGTGTCGAGTGAACTGACAGCTGTGGTGTATGTTACATTGTCTTTTGGTGAATAGTTCTCACCCAAGTACAACCTCACGGGATGGCGTATAAGACATAACACAGCATGTTCACATTCGTTCACAATCGCAAGAATCCTTTGTTGCCATTCCAAACACTTTGATTCTATTCACTTACATTTTATCATGCAAGGTGCCTCTCATCATGAATAGCCCACACATATAGGTTGGTATTATCCAAAGTAAAGAGCCTGACATCTTCTGTTTCATATTGTGGAATGTTGAAAATGCAGCATTGTGGTCCTGTTCTGATTCTGATTCTGTTCTCATTCTTCTACAGGACTGAATGTGCTCTTTCGACGTGTTTTCTAATAATAAATAAAACTCAGGAAATCATCCTGCATATGTTTTAGTGAATGTCACCATAAAGAGCTTGTACTCCAGGCCGGAGGATGACGCCGACTTGTAATGCAGACATAGCTCAGCATCGCAGACGAGGCCCATCTGTGCATTCGCTGACATTTACCATCCGTGCGAAACCTAATTAATTCCCCTCTGCACCTGTCAGTTCCCCCACCCCCACGCGCTCTGTAATACTCCTCATGAAAACTAAGAAAGAAAATAGCAAGCAAACAGTATTTCCAACTAGCTGATCCTTTGTTTGTACTGTAAAATTAGACAAGGAGTCCATCTTAACTCAGCTTGCAATACAAGGCGTGTGCATGTTTACTCTTCCTTTGAGAAAATCCCCACTCACGTCATGATTATGCATATCAGGTCGTCATGCTGAGAGCTATCTGCATCAGGGATGTATTTTGTAATTGAGGTCAAGTCAAGGGATCTTCATGAAAAAAAAAAAAGCTAAGAAAAAAAAAGCACACTAAAAATCTGGAAGAGACAGTCGCATCTCGCCTCCTGCGGCGTGTCTACCTTTGCAAAGTGGAGACATTTTCTGGGCAGCATCAAAAGCAAACATTGGGTGTGTGTTGGGTGGGTCGAATTAAATATCGATGGACGCTTTAGTTTCAGTTTCCAGCAGAGTAATTTCATGAAATACAGGTGAATATGTATTTACAAATTTACTCAATAACTTGATTCAAAAGATGTACATTTGGTTACAAGACAATATATGTGGAAACAAACCTTTTGTAACTGTGCGACTGTTTCTTAAGTATTTTCATATACAATTTGCCTAAATACTGCCTTGAATTTTAACCCCAACCGGCACTTCCACAAAAAGATACACTTACGAACACTTTAAAGCAGGGGTGTCAAACTCATTTTTGTGGACGGGCCACATGGTAGTTATGGTTTCAGTCAGAGGGCCGGTATGACTGTGAAACAATGTATGATCACATTACGTTATCACATAGATGCAACAAAATCATGGAAAGCCAGTTTTGAAATCAGAAGCCGGTCAGTAATTGTTTGTTCAAGAATTCTTCAATTTATTTTAAAAGGGGAGGATTGGTAACAAATAAATGTGGCAATATCTCAATGTTGTTAAAAGTGAAGAAAATGTGCTAGAAAGAGGAAGTTGACGCACATGATTTGCCCTTCGTGGGCCACATAAAATTAAGTCACGGGCCAGATCTGGGCCTTGAGTTTGAAACCTGTGCTTTAACGAATCTACATGAATTATTTGAAAGTATCAGCATTGGTCTCTGCGATTCTGTCATTGCATTAAATCCAAGATAGGATACTTGAAATATCCCAAACCACTAACTGGAATTGTGTTGTCCTCATCACGGGATGGCTCACCTGTCATGTTACAGTACACCTGCGTGGCCCCTAGGGGTCCGCTACCATCTGGGTCGATGGAATAAAACCCGGAGGAGCCGCCGGTCAACTTGTAGGCTTCGCAGGACGATTCGTAGATAGCTGCAAAAATGGAACAATTTTCAACTGTAATAGTCCCATTAACTCTAAATGAAAAATAATACTTTCTGGACTTTATGATCTTGATGTGATTTCATCGACCGTTTCCTGATCTATTTCTTCCGCAGCCACTTTGTGGCTGACCTCTGTCTTTGTGTAGAAGGCAGAGCCCGATGATGAGTTTTATAGTGGATACTGTACTTGGAAATGAGGCATAGTTATGGGGAAAAGTCCCACCTTAAAAAAAATCTATACAGACACAATTTGCAAAGATCATCATGTTTAGTATTAACCCTTCAGAGATCCTTTCAATAAACTCAATAACAAGTAGTCAGTTTTCTAAGTGTCTACATTTAGATTTGACATATACATCCTATTTTAATTTCTTAGAAAGGTACACAAAGGGCTGTATCTATATAATAATTGTTTACTGTTTAAATATTGCGGTAGTGAAGGAACACATCGCATCACTCTGCGAGCTGTTTCTGGTATTTTGTCATGGCTGTTTCACCCAATTGCTTATGCAGGAACAAATATTGTTAGCGTCGCCTAAATGCACTTAAAAAGAAACAATCATTCTCATGGAGAACGATCATACTAATATAAAACAGGACGAGTACAGTCCAATCGTAGTTAATGTTGACATTCATTTGTGATGGCGGTATACTCTGCTGAGAAGCTTCAGCATCAATAGAACACTTGACATTTACATTTATTTGGCAAGGTACTTTTTGTTTGTTGTTTGAACAAGATGTATCCAAAAAGTTCTGAGCGGATTAGGATGAAAGCTTGTGGCATTGAGCCAGGGAACACTTGAGGTGATTTTTGATGTTGATCCAAAGGTTTTTTGTTTTGTTTTGGGAGATGATGGGAAGTTTCACAAAAGAATGCAGTAAAAATATTGAAATTCATAACCAGAGGTGGACATTCCGTCACACGGATGGAAGGTCCAATAGGCCATCAATGTTTTCGGCAGTATTTTAGGTCGACCCACGTGGGCCCAGTCTATCTTTCCTTGATGAAGTAATTTCCACATCACACATTCACACACATTCTCAGAAGAACCAATGCTGCAATTAGTGCAAATTGATTGCTGTAACTACGCACATTAGTAAAAATATGAATATTTACATTAATAATTGAAGCAAATGCAGTTACATGAATCATGTACGTTTTATTTAACATGACCTGATCAAAATAATAATTACATCTGCCTTCATACTTGTTGGCGCCGACTTCACTGCTTCCGCCATTTTGTTTTAATACGCTATTTTCGCATAGTGACAAGATCTCACATGAGGCGTGTAGTCATGCAAATTTATGGGGAAAAGGACGTTATTAAAAGTATTGATATAAGGTTTTATGAATGGATATCGGGTTCTGAAAAGGAAAATTGATTAAAATCGATATATCGATTTTTTTTAATCCAGCCATATCCACAATAGTATTAGACATTGTGAAATGAGTTCTATTTTAACAATGTTGTTATATCATACAATAAATTATACAATATTATATACATATAATAATTAGGGCTGTCAAAATTGAAGCGTTAATTAGAGATTAATCTTGAAAAAATTTACGCGATTAAATATCTTAACTCAGTTAACTCAGTTTTTTTTCTTCAAAAATAATTGGCATACTTTGCAAACTACAAATTCAAATATTAGCAGTACATCCTTAGTACAAGGACATCATCTTACAATAAACATTTGCAAACCAACACTGTTGGAGTGTGGTGCTTGTGGGCAGACCTAAAGGTACTGTGGAAGTTTGGAGAATTGCCCGACTCCATTTAGATCATATTCATGGATCAAAGAAAGCTATTAGAACAGTCTTTGATTTAAAATACACTTCATATTTGGTGGTTTTACATTGATTCCAATATATTATTCAAGTTAATGCCTGTTACAGGCATCACAATAAATGGCAGTTGAAAAATGTTGAAAAATTAATCACAATAAATCACAGATTTTTTCATGATTAATTAGTTAACAAATGCACTCCCTTGACAGCACTAAGAATAATATAAACTGTGTATAATAATCTTTTTTTTATGATTATGCCAATTTTATAATCAGTAAATTTAAAAATCGTAATCGGCATTGAATTTCGATTGCACGGCACTTGGCACCACACAACCAAATACCCAGCCAAAAAAAAAGAAAGAAAAAAAAAAACAACACTCACGCACACACGCTCACAGCATGGTGATTGGTCAAATAAGTACAGATAAATCCGTTCTTGACGCTGTTTGGCTGTCACTGACAACTTTGTACTGTCCATCGCCCTCCATTTCTGGTCTTTTCTGCATCTTCAACAGGTGAATAGTCACTATTTTAGTTTAGTTTAGGAAAATTTTGTGGTTAGCCTATGTTTCCTGAAATGAATTGTGTTTCACTTTGTGAGTTTCACTCACCACAGTATTTATTATTGTGGTCATAAAAGTGCAATGTGAGATGTTTCTAATGTTTTGGCTGTTTAGGGGCTTCAATGTCCCAAAAAATGAAAACCTCTGCAAATATTACACACACCAACCAAGTGTGCAGGTGTTTAATGGTGTGGACAAAGAGTGCAATATTTTCAAGGCTTTGCTTATACGCGTTTTGGATTTTTCAAAGGAATTTATCTTGCCCCCAAGTGGTGCGCATTAATTTAGCAACATTCCCGACTTTCCCCAGCAGACACTAGTGGGAAAAGTTTTGCTTTTAGGGGTCACTTGAGTTTACGCTTCCTAAGTGAGCAGCAGATAAGAGTAGAAATATCAGGATTTGAAAAATGTCAACTATATGTGCTTCTCAGAAAGATGCTTTTCTTATTCTCACCTGCCATCCATGGCGGCCGTGCTTTTAATACATACTCATTTCTGCCTATTTTTAATTCAAGGGATGCTCCCGTCTGTCATGTTCCATCACACATTTAAAAAAAAAAAAAAAGTGGTTCGTGTTTGCCAGCATAAAAATAAGTGAATCAGTATTCTGGAGCATGAGACACAGACATCTGCATGGCAAATGTCAAGGTGATGATACAGGATGACAATATATATATACATTTTTAAAAAAAAAAGCATGTCAAAAGTGTAGGGAAGTCTAATAATAATGTTATTTATTGTCTGCATGACAAACTCGCAAAGTGAGATTAGTCATCTTGCCAAGCACAATCAGGACTTGTTACCGCATGTCTCGCTGTTGATGGAATGACACAGTCAGCGCCTGGGAGATATATATATATATATGTGTGTGGTTGGGGACTATTAGTTAAGTTTGTTTTATTCAATTATTATTATTAATTTACACTGATCGAGATGCAAATTCTGGAATGTTGATCCAGTTTCTGCTATTCATCTTTTGATGTCAAACCTAAAACCGTTTAATCTGAAGCAAAAAATAAAGCAATTGGTAAAGAGGAATTTAATGACAAACATGAAAGCGACTCACAGTTATGACAAGTTGCTCCGGAGTATCCTGTTCCGGAGCAGTCGCAAGAAAAAGAGTCCCATGTCTGTGAGCAAAGGCCACCATGCTCACACTTGTTGGGAACACACCTGCCACAAAACAACACCAGAGCAATACATTGAAATGTATTTGGTAACCCACTACATAGTGGATCGTCTAAAACAATTTCAAATTGGAGTAAATACCCATCAAAGGTCAGCAAAGGACTCTGCATTCTGTCTGTTTTAGTTTTTACTCTTTTTTTTAAGATTGGGAAGGCTGCTACACCTCAACAATGCCTTTTGAAATTTTAAATTGACAAAATTTACAGAAACAACATTTGTAGGCGCTTCGGGCCAGGAAGTAGTCAACAACCAAATTCTCATGTTCGTTGCATGAAACGGTATTCATGTATGACCAACATTCGTTTCATTGTTGTTTTTAAGTGTACGATAAACAGTTCTTAACTTCTTTTTACACTTGTGACAGTAATTTAAGAAAAAAAGAGATGTGCATCGGCAACAAGACTCACTGCCGAATTATGTACCAATCATTAATTTTAAGAGTGTGTAAACATTTTATGATTAACTGTAGTTAACGTATTTGTACACTTGCATACCACTTCATTGTATTTGCCAAGCAAACGCTAACATAAAAAGCAGAGCGCATAAAGATTAGCATAAAATCTTTGTTTCCTGTCCATTACTTTTAATTAATCTGTTAGGGTGTTCATCAAAGGGGGAGTGGTTGTAGCTGATTTTATTTAGATTTTTCTTTAAACATTTATAAGTTACAGTGGTTGGTTAATTTTACATACGTATAAACATTAAGAATATAACTTAATGTGACTTGACTTCAAACATTGCATGTACCCCCTCATACAAAGTCATTCTAATTTTGATCCATATGCTGTGCAAATGGTGTTAAAATGTCACACATTTTCTGGCATTAGAACTACAGTATGCTTATTATTGATGAATAAGACACTTCCTGTTATGTGTGTAATGGGTGAAAGTTTGCCTTTCACCTAAAGCCAGGTTGTCTAAGTTCCAGCTTCCTGCAAACCGTAACAGTATAATGTAAAGAAAAAGGCTGGATGGATATTTTGATAATACAGTTGATCACTCATGTGACGTTCGTACTGCATGTAATAATCTAACACGAGTTAAGGATTTTGGTGTAAGAAGCCAAAGGTTGCTTTGAGGCTTATAGGCTATGACTGTGAACCAATGTATGATCACCTTTCGTTATCACATACACACAACGAATTGACGGAAAGCCAGGTTTGAAATCAGAAGGCATTCAGTAATTCTTCAACAATTCTTCAATTTATTTTAAAAGGTGAGGATTGGTAACCAATAAATGGCAATATCTCATATATCAATGTTGTTAAAAGTGAAGAAAATGTGCTAGAAACAGGAAGTTGACGCACATGATTTGCCTTGCGGGCCACATAAAATGAGGCCGCGGTCCAGATCTGGCCCCCGGGTCTTGAGTCTGACACCTGTGTCTTATGCTGTTTACAGACACGTGCGGGGCAAACTCACATCCAGTATATGGCCTTATTTTCATGCCCAGTGCAAGTTTTCTTTCATTTGGTATGTTCATAGACACGCGCATTCAGAAACGGCTGTTGTGGGCGTATACAGTTGACTTGTTGCCCAACTAATGGAAGAGACTCCTTTCATTTCCTTTAAATTCAGCACAGGAGAGTTGCACGGTCTACATGGCTGGAGTCCTTTCAGGGGATCAATGCGTGCATTGCTTTTAAGGGAATGCAAGGAGATTGCGGATGATGTAAACTTTGCCAGGGCAATCACAAATAACCGCTGTGAAGTGAGCACTTAGAGACTGCTTTCCACCCCTTTCATTTGTGTCTGTATTAGTCTACTTTCAGCTACCAAATTGTCAGGTGTGCAGGGGGCATGTAAGGAAAACACCCTCGGTCTGCCGGGACGCCCGGCATGACCTGCCAAATTCCCAAACATGTTGAATGAGGCTGCACCTGCATAAATATCAAGAAGCAGGAGTTTTCACACCAAAGCACCCGTTCGCTGTGTATGAAAAAACTTTCAAATTACCTTATTTCCACAAATAGGTAATTTTTCTTTAATCTTCATGTCAAATATATATGCCATTCTTCCTTCAACAGCTACAATAATTTCCAATTATATTTTGCAAACATACAAAATGAAACACTGATGACTTTTTTTCATAGCCATTGATTAAAATAAGATGCATTCTGCATTTCCATCCAGAGTGTGCTTTTTGGCCACATAATTATGCAATATTCAACTAACTTGTGGCTCACATAAAACTAAAAACAAGTACAAATAAACAAGACCTTTGCAGGTCATTACTTGTTACTTAAACGGGTCCCCATTATAATCATGATTAATGCACTGGTCTGTTTTTTTGCCCAAAATATAGCCCACAGTATGAACAACCCCCCACAAACAAACAGAAACCGAGGAATAATTTATTGTTTAAAACTTTTTTGGAACTATGATGAAATCTCCCTACACAACAACGCTAATATCCTTATTGGAAATGAAAACGGAGCCCACAAAACTATTTTTTTTTTTTTGACGCATCCTAAAATGAAATCGTTATCAATCTTAGGGCTTCTTTACTCCCTAACTGGCATGATAAAAAATACCTACTGAGCTCCCGTAGTTCATTCTTTTATAAGGGAAGTATCTTGCCAAACATACTAAGTGTTAGCATATTACCGTTTAACCTCTACAATTCTTAATGAGATTACCACATCAGCACGTACTTGAAAAAAACGGGTTCAACAGGGGAAACCACAATCAGATGAATTAATCTGTTACAAAATGACGCAGGTTCATTTAGAAATTTCTTTGGAATTCTTCATTATTATCAAAATAATTATCATCATTAATAATTACTGTTCAGTTCCTTTGATCTCCCGAGCACTCCAGAGGTTTTTTACTCATACTGGCCCTGGCACCGAATCCACAGGATCCCTCTCGACTATCGTTCTTTATTTCCCCCTTTGGAACACAGCCCCAAAAAAACAAAACAAAACAAAACAAAAAAAAAAACGTACAGGCAATACTTCAAACAGTGTCCTTGTCCAGTTTTAGTAAAAGGCTGAGGTTTGTTAAAAGAATTCCTCTCATCTTGACATCACAGCAGCCGCTCATTGGATTTCAGCACACACAGTAAGTCACACATTGTCGTGATTGACACAATCTGTACTTTTTAAAGTACACATCTGTAATTTCAAACACTTTCAACCCACTTTCCCCGAGAGTGAGGCATCAGAAATGACGCGGCTATGCGACTGCAGCTTAATTACGAGCTATTCCTGCTGTTGTCTTGGGAGAAACAGATGGATTGAGTCTGCGGTTCCCTGCAATACCCAGCATGCATTGTTGATCACAATAATGGCAAAAACATCTGTTTAGTGGACTCGGTGAGTAAAACATACCGGACGAATTCCATCACTGCCTCTGACCACTTGACTGAATGTTGAATGTTTAAACATGGATCAACATAATTATTCCAAATCGTTTTACTGGTGTAATGGTAGTAGTTGTTTGCCAGAATTCGCATAGAATTAAAAAACAACATGGCTTGTATACAAAAATGAAATACTGTCTGTCCAGGTCAAGGCTTCAAATATGATTTTATTTCTTATCAAAACAAACAATTTGCTCTTAGGTATGTGCACTTAACTACATTCATTTGCTAGACTATGGAGAAAGTTAAAGACATGGGGTAACAATTTTACTTTATATAATACGTTTCTGTCTCTGGTTGTTCTCTAGTTCATGCCAGAGTCTACTGGACACTTGCAAGTTTTTCACCCAATGTCCAAGGAAGAGGCCAGACACCCTGCGGAGAAAACTCATTTCGGCCCCTCGTATGTGTGATCTTGTTCTGTCAGTTATGAACAACAGCTATTGAGCATGGTTAGTTGGAACATATTCATTTACTATGAGAATCTGCTGCAATGCAGATGTTGCCCCATTTTGCACCAATCATCTCCTCAATTCTTCTCTCATTTGTGAACAAGACAAGTGACCAAGACACTTTCAGATTTGGAGGTGCTGGTTCTTAACTCAACTGCTTCACACTTGGCTGCAAACTGCTTCAAGCATGGCAGACATGTAATACTGACCTCACTAAAGTAGACTCCCTCAATGCTTCGGTTGCACCAAGAAATTCAGTCCATAATGGTGAACAACCCCTCAGTTGAAACAACTGCAGCTAACTAAGGTTGCGGCATCCCTTATATATTTAGAGCTCCCTGCCAAAGGACATGGTTCAAAACTTTTTTCCAAGTCTACAGAGTACATGTTGACTGGTTGGGCCAACTCTCGTGAACCCTCCAGGACCATACTGCGCCTCCTGATTCTGATATTTGACTTCCTGGTCGACCCTTTTCTCCAGAACCCCCAAATAGACCTTACTAGGGAGGCTGAGGAATATGTTCATTCTGTAGAAGGAATAAAACTTCCCTCCCTTCTTCCTAAGGACGTTGATCTGCCAATCCACAGCTGATCTGCCAATCCCTGATGTTGTTGGGATATTGCATGGGCATCAACCAAGACAGCACCAATATCATCCAGAGCCTTTAGAACCCCAGGCTGATCTCATCCACCTCTGGGGCTCTGCCACAGGGAGATTTTTGTCCACTACAGCATGCTTTAAACTAAGAGATAGGAAAGGCTGTCTCAGAGTTCCCAGGCAGCGCCTCCGCATTAAAAGCATGTTGGCGGAATTAAGTGGGTATTCAAATTATTCTCTGCACCAACTGAAAATATCCAGATTACAGGTCAGCAGTGACCCTTCCCAATTATGCAATGTTGATGTTGATGCACTGCTAGACCCTCCTGAGACGCCCAATGGAGTGCCAGAATTTCCTCTTCCCACGCCCCACTTTTTGTCTCAGCAACCACCAAAACAGCTTGGCCTCCCTGTACCCACCATTTATGTTCAGACTTCGGCATGCTAAAAAGGCCCGTTGAGCTCCTTCTTCACTTGACAACATCCCGCACTGCCGATGTCCACCAACATGTTCGGGGATTGCGACCACAGCAGGCATTGACCACCTTAGGGCCACAGTTCTGATTGGTCAGAAATGGAGGCATTAAACATGACTCACCCGGGTTGGATGTCCCCTGCCACTCCAAGGGATGTGGTGAAAGTTCTGATGAAGGTGGGAGAGACTCCCTCTGACAGGCAATTCTGACTCCCAACAGACCGACACAATGTTTGGGCGTAACATGTTGGACCAGCATCATCCCTCACCATCACAGCAAACATACAACCAGGTGGAGATCAGTTGACAGCTCAGCCGCTGTTTTTACCTAGGTGTCCAAAACATGTCTGCAAGTCCAATGAACCCACCATTGAACCGCAGCCTGGGGTGTCCTGGTGCCAAGTGCACATATTGACACCCTTATATTTGAAAGTGGTGCTTGTTATGGACAACACATGATAGCACAGAGGCCCAGTAACAGAACACCACTTGGGTTTTGGTTGGGAGTTGGGTCGCTAACCCGCTCCTCCCAATCACATCCTTCTAAGTTTCACCACCAATGTCTTTGTGAGGTCCCCCAGCACAAGGAAGGTTGTCCACTGGGGTGAACTCCACCAAACAGCCACTGAACAGGGGGCAAATAATACTGGATGTCGATACCTGCTTGATGTTAAAAATAGTTCAACTCCTCTCAAAAAGACTGGTGCCAGATCCCAGGCTCTGTGAGGAGGTGAGCCCAACTCTATCTTGTCAGAACTTATCGCACTCAAACGCCGACTCAGGATCCTTTCCAGCCAGAGAGGTGACAGTCCGCTTCCGTACAGATTGTTTCTGTGGGCAAGGGTTTGACCAGCAAGGTCTTACCGCTTGCACCCACCACCCAGCTCTTTATGCACCTGACCTCTTTGGTGCCCTCAGGTGGTGGAAGGGAGATCCACATTACCCCTTCGGCCCGAAATGTTTTCCGTCATCATATAGTAGATTTCTGAGCCATGATTTGGATCTACTTTGCACTTTACTTTAACTGGGTGACCCTGGGTGACATAGCTTCTTGGATCACTCAGATACAAAAACAAGAATCCCTTCACTATGACATTCACAACTAAACTTTTGAGTCTTCATGTTCCTCGAATGTAGAATCAAAAAGCAAAAATCCACACAAGCAACGGGAGAACATGGAAACTCCACACAGGAAGGCGGGAACTCAAATCTGAGCCTCTGAACTGTGAGGCTTTAAATGTAATATTTTCCAAAATTGGAGATTACACAGTATTTGTTCAAGGTCCATAGTGTAGTCAAAGTCCCATCTGCTATCCAAAATATACAGAAGTTCATGCGTTCAATCCCCAGAGGATTCACATTGTTTTTATTAAATTCCTATACATGATTAACAAAGTCTTATCCGCAGCGGAAATATTACCATTACATTAGCGGCCAGGCTTGATTAATGCTATGTGTTTTATCTCTTGGAAGACACATTACCTCCATTATAGCTTGGTAGAACTGCATTGCATCCTGCTGACAGTTGTTTCTCATGTTCTGACTCTCCTGTGCAGATGAATAAGGTTACCAAAATATTAGGAACACCTGCAGTGCAGTCCGGCACCACAGGGGGCCTCAACTGTAGCTAAAAATAAGCCTTAATGGAAGACCACAATATAGTTATTTATGTTAAGTGCTGCTTTTGGCCCTTGTTTTCTTGCTGGATAATGGCCCATAAACATTGCAATAGCCTTAAAAGCCATAAAGTGTCCGCTTGCTGTTATAGAATCTGATTATTTCCTCACTTTTTAATCGTTAGAAAGTACACATTTATTGTTGTGGAAGGCGGCAGCCGGCTTGCTGCGTAGGTTAAAATAAACCATGCATCTCCCACCAACAGTAGTGTTCCAAATAATAGCATTGTTTCAAAAAACTGAGTTAAGCAGAAAAACTCATTTCCACAGATGCGCTGGTAACACTACACACTCTGTTCCAAATCAGGAAAAAAAAATCACAACATGAAATTTATTTCCAAGCAGTGAAGAAAAGGGTTTTTTTTATATTGTAATACTTTACGATGCATCCATACCATGCATTTCTTTACAAACTCGAGGATTTACAGTACAAACTGAAAAATGCGTGAACGCTTGATTTTTGCTTTCCTGAGAATCACTGAACTAATATTTAGGTTTTGCTTATGAGAACTACCTCACATCTAAGTTGCGTGGGATTGACCAATTTCTGGTGAGTTTTTATTTTTTTTTGTAATGACCCCAAAAGTGGCATTTTTGTTGTCACCCCACAGTTCTCTATTGGATATGGGCTATTGGGCTCTCCAGTCCAAGGTGAGTCATGTTGGCATCATTTGGGAATCAATCTGTCACACACGACACAGTAAGTACAGGGGCAGTACCACCAATATCAATATTTAATAATTAAGATGGATCGATTCGGTAATGGTGAATCTGTGTCACTGTCTTTTTTAAATCAACATTTCAAGGGGCATTTCTTCTTCAGCATCAGGCAACAAGAACTTGTCAAGAATTCCAATGTATTCACACTGAAATCTAGTGTACCATAAATAAGCCCAAGGCCATAGCATGAGAAATGTTTCAATATCACTCTGCTTGCACTGCCATCTTTTACTGTTTTCACAGTTTGTTCTTCACAGTCTGAGTTTGTTGACTGTTGAAATTCAGTCCGCAGTTGCAATACGTCCCATGAACTCCATGCAACACACACTGTTGTAGTTCTCAGAAATACAAACTTAAATATTAGTTAAGTGATTGACAGGACAGCAAATCCTTCAAAGCCTTTCTGGTTCTACAGTATATCGTTGGGTTTGCAAGAATTTGTAGTATTTCAATAGCTTGAAAGTCCATTTTTCCTCATGTTCTGTAAAAAGAATACATTTGTTTCAATTTGGAATAGCATGCACAGTATTCCTAATGCATTTGGAAAATCAAACCTACAAGTCAATTTAATTCTATTCTACTGTTTATTTCAAGCACCAGGTTAATAAAAGATGCAAAGTTAAGAAAACACATTTATCCACTCAACTATTCCACGAGGATTGAGGCCGACCTCAACAAGCAGAAATGTTTTCAAGTCAAATTGAACCAATAAATGAAACATCATGGAATAAAAACATCACATTAATGATGATAATAGCTTGGCAAGTGAAAAGGTTTTTCAAAACAATTCATGTATGCAACTCTAATATTCTAATATATATACACTTTATAAACAGCACATATACACATACATACATGCCATGTTTGGAGTTGTTGAGGTAATGTATTGGAAGATGAAAGGTTAATTATAATGGTATTCATCCTCAAATATGTGAAATACCCTTTTTTTAGGGCAACACATTGGCTTCTTTCATATGTTGCTATCAATCGGATGATCACCAGCTTTGGTTTTAACTCATTCACTACCAGCTGAGTAAAAAAACAAAAAAAATGTATCTTTGACGTCAATGGTAGTAAATGAGTTAATGGGGTCATTATATTGATACTTTGTATTCAAATTTCTCAGTAAATCAAAGGTATGGCTGAGAGGAGCAAAGGGGATTTAAAAATAAGTATACGTGCATTTATACAATATCTGTTGGTAGTCACCGTGTCCAAAGGGAAGAAGCTGGAAAGCAGTAACATTCCCCAGGGAGTTAACGAGGAGGAAAAACAGCAGCTTTACGGATAGTGCCAGCCACATCCGGACCTTCATGAAAGGTGGTCGGCCCGTCGCACCTGTTTCAACAGCCCTGCAGCTGAGCGAGCTAATGAGGGATGGCGCACCGCACGCCGGGCGGCGAGTTGCAAGCTCGTTAGCATAGACCTCTGCCAGGGAAGACAGTCACCCGTTTTTTTGTTGCCGCTTAATTGGATGTTCCTGTCACTGCACTTGCCGCTGCCATCGGGGAGTGTGTCGCCAGTAGACTTCCACACTGTACTTGGCACACTTTTGCTGCCATATTGTAATGTGCCATTTGTTTGAATCCACAGTTATTTTAACATCCTAAGCATTTGTCTGTATTCACCACTATGAGAAGCACTGACTCACATTTCAAAATTGTAATATTTCGTGGATGTCCTGCGGAAATCTCTTGTGACCGAATTTCACCAAGCTAATATCTTCTCACGAATATATTCTATTGGTCAGTCCCCTTGTCATGATCCGTTCCCGTCATGCCACGTGCCTTTGTTTATGTTTTCTCAGCTGGCGCGTGGGCGTGCCTCCCGGCACTCTCGTCATGTCATGTTTTCACGGCCGCAGAGACGCCCACCGGCCACACAGCTGTTTCATGTTAAGCCTTGATTCCTTGTGTATTTAAACGACCGACGCTGACTCCTCAGCGTCGGATTATTCCTTCCCATTGCTCACGCCACGTACCACGTCTGTGTTTTGTATTGATTCCTCGTTTTCTCGATTCCCATTTGTTATGACCATTGCTTCGCCCATCGACTACGCCTCACGCCTTGTACTTGTCGGATTCCTTTGCTCGGTTCATTTGTTTCCCCTTGCCCTTTCGCGGCAAGCGATTTCGTTTCATGTTCTTTTCCCTTGCATTGGCAAGCGTTTTTCGTTCCCGTTGTTGTTTTCTTCCTGGAGCGGATTTTCCCTCCAGCGATTTATGTTGGACTTTGTCGGCTCCGCGCCCTTTTGTTCTTTAAGTATTTTTGTAATAATACATTTCCTGTTAAGCACTCCATCTCCCGTGTCCGCGTTTGAAGAGTTCCATCATCGCTGCTTTTCCAGTCGCGGCTGGAAAAGCAGCCACTTACAGAATAATCCGACCAACATGGACTCTGCGGACGCGGCGAGAGTTCACAGAGCCTTGGCCAGTCAAGGACAGATGGTGGGACAGCAGTCGGCGGAACTTGGGGAGCTCCGCAGCGCCGTCGGCCAGCTGGCCCACCGCCTGGAGACTCTCAACGCCCACCTTGGCAGTCTCCTGCCGCGGACCGTCGGGACACCCGAACCGACGGCTGCCGCGACCGGAGCCTTCCCAACCGCTTTTTACGGATGGGAGCCAAATTTACCGCATCCCCCTCGCTACAGAGGGGAGCCCGGCACCTGCGCGCAATTCATTCACCAGTGCCGTCTGATCTTCGATCAGCAACCACTTACCTATGCTCATGACAGCGCCAAGGTGGCCTTCATGATGAGCCTGTTGACTGGCCAAGCCAGCGCCTGGGCCGTGGCCGTGAGCAACACCCGTTCCGACCTTCATTCCTCCTTTCCCTCGTTCCTGGAGGAATTCCAGCGGGTGTTCCACCACCCGGTTCAGGGGAGGGCGGCGGGGGGGGAACTCCTCGACTGCACTCAGGGCAGCCGATCCGTGGCCGACTACTCGATCGCTTTCCGCATTTGCGCGGCGGAGAGAGGATTTAATGATTGTGCCTTACAGACTTTGTTCCGCCGCGGACTCAGTACGGTCATGAAGGACGAGCTCGCCGTTCGCGAGGACGCCTCTTCCCTGGAGGAGCTCATCACCCTGGCAATCCGCCTGGACAATCGCCTGCGAGAGAGGCGCCGGGAAAGGGGAGCGGAGCAGCCACGCACCGAGTCAGCGCGTCAGCCGGTCGCCACCTTCCGCCCTACCGACGAGCCGATGCAGCTGGGAGGGGGCCAGCTGGATTCGACGGAACGCCAGAGACGCCTGCGTTCAGGGGCCTGCTTCTACTGTGGCGAATCTGGCCACCGCGCGTCCTCCTGCCCGGCACGTTCTCCACGCGGGTGCCCTCAAGCAACTCCCAACGAACTCTGTAAGTCACCCGCCGTTCCACCCGAGCCTCCCTCCTCTCGCGAGGAGGTCGTCGACGACCCGCCTGCTGATCTCGGGGACCTGGGGGCCGAGGGGGCTAAGATACTTGAGCTGAGTGGAGAGGTAATCGGTCCGAGCGCCCGGATCAGCATCCAGTACTTAGTGGACTCCGGCGCCGACGACTGTTTTATTGACCCCGGGTTGGTCGCCAAGCAAGTTGGTCGACACTCTCGCGAAGCCCAAGAGGGTTTGTGACCTCGACGGACGGCTCCTGGCAGAGATCAGGCAGGTGACCCCACCTCTCACGCTAAGACTATTAGGCAACCATGTTGAGAGACGGGCGTTTTTTGTTATGCCTTCCAGAGCTGCGCCTATCGTTCTGGGTCTTCCCTGGTTACGGTGCCACCAGCCCGTAATAGATTGGGACAGGTTGTCGATCGACAACTGGAGTTCCCACTGTCACGCCCATTGTTTACGCGCGGCGGACGAGGGGCCGAGTCCCCGTTCCTCAACCCCCGAGGTGATCTGTCTAAATAATGTGCCCCGGGTCTACCACGACCTCAGGGGGGTTTTCAGTAAGGACAGGGCTCAGTCCTTGCCTCCCCACCGTCCGTACGATTGCGCCATAGATTTGGTGCCCGGCGCGCCCCTCCCGTCGGCGCGCCTATACAAGCTGTCTCAGCCGGAGCAAGCAGCCATGAAGGAGTATATCTCAGAGTCCCTCGCGGCGGGGCTGATTAGGCCGTCCAAGTCTCCGGTAGGTTCGGGGTTCTTCTTTGTGCCGAAGAAAGATAAGACGTTACGTCCATGCGTAGACTACAAGGGGTTAAACGACATCACTGTCAAGAACCGTTACCCTCTTCCGCTGCTCGACTCCGCTTTCGCCCCGTTGCAGTCCGCCACCGTTTTCACCAAATTAGATCTGCGCAGTGCCTATCACCTAGTGCGCATTCGGGAGGGGGACGAGTGGAAGACCGCGTTCAAGACCCCCATAGGGCATTTCGAGTACCGGGTCATGCCTTTTGGGTTGACTAACGCTCCTGCGGTGTTCCAAAATCTGATTAACGACGTGCTCCGCGACATGCTAAACATCTCGTGCTTTGTATACCTCGACGATATACTGATTTTCTCGCGCTCCATCGAGGAGCACCAGCAGCACGTTCGGGCCGTTCTGCAGCGCCTTCTCCAGAATCGCCTATATGTTAAAGCGGAGAAGTGCGAGTTTCACGCACGCTCGGTCCAATTTTTGGGTTTCATAGTAGAGGAGGGACAGCTTAAGGCCAACCCAGCCAAG
Source organism: Idiotropiscis lumnitzeri (assembly GCF_059441095.1). Lineage (NCBI taxonomy): Eukaryota > Metazoa > Chordata > Actinopteri > Syngnathiformes > Syngnathidae > Idiotropiscis > Idiotropiscis lumnitzeri. The sequence goes on from NC_142404.1 coordinate 2,617,485, forward strand.
ATAAGCGCCGTGGTGGATTGGCCGACACCCATAAACCGCAAACAGTTACCGCGATTTCTCGGGTTTGCGAACTTTTACCGACGTTTCATTCAGGACTATAGTCGCCGAGCGCTAGCCCTCACTCGCCTCACATCCACCAAGATACGCTTCGCATGGGATCGGGAGGCCGAGAAGGCGTTTTCGGCTCTCAAAAGGGCTTTCACTAACCCCCCGTGTTACGCCATGTTAACACCGATCTCCCCTTCATCGTAGAAGTGGACGCTTCTGATTCGGGAGTGGGGGCGGTGCTGTCCCAGCGTTCCCCGGTCGACCAGAAGCTCCATCCCTGCGCCGTCTTCTCTCGCCGCCTCACCCCTGCAGAGGCCAACTACGACGTGGGGAACCGGGAGCTCCTGGCCGTCGTTCTCGCCCTCCAGGAATGGCGGCACTGGCTGGAGGGCGCAGCTCATCCGTTCACCGTGTACACCGACCACAAGAACCTGTCGTACATACGATCCGTCAAAAGACTTAGCCCACGCCTGGCACGGTGGTCCCTGCTTCTCAGCCGCTATGACTACGTTTTGACCTACCGACCCTGCTCCCAGATCGTCAAGTCCGATGCCCTGTCCAGAGTCCACGATCCCGTAGAGGAGGAGCCTGAGCCGGACAGCGTCGTCCCTGACCACCGCCTGCTGGGATCCCTGTGCTGGGAGATCGAGCAGCGCATTCAGCGGGCACAGGAGGACGAGGGCGAACCGTCCGGGTGCCCAGCGGGGCGGCTGTTCGTGCCGGCCCAGTTCCGCGCGGAGGTGCTGAAGTGGGGACACTCCTCACGGGTGGCCTGTCACCCCGGAATTCACAGCACCCTCGGCCTCGTCGCCCAACGCTTCTGGTGGCCCGACTTAAAGAAAGTTGTCCAAGACTATGTCAAAGTTACTTCACCCGTTACCCATTCCTACCCGACCGTGGTCACACATCGCCCTGGACTTTGTGACCGGTCTGCCCGCCTCAAGGGGCAACTCTGTCATTCTCACCATCGTCGATCGTTTCTCCAAGTCCGCTCATTTTGTCGCCCTGCAGAAACTCCCATCTGCTCTTGAGACTGCTAAACTGCTTATGTTGGATGTGTTCAGGCTTCACGGGATTCCTGCCGACCTAGTGTCGGACCGAGGTCCGCAATTCGTCTCGCGGGTGTGCAAGCTTTTCTGCCGTGCGCTGGGGGCCACGTCAAGCCTGTCCTACGGATACCACCCCCAGTCGAACGGCCAGTCCGAGAGGGCCAACCAGGACCTAGAGGCCACCCTACGGTGCGTGTGCGGCGACCGCCCGTCGTCTTGGTCTGACCACTTGTCCTGGGTGGAATACGCCCACAATACGCTGGTGTCGTCGGCCACGGGACAGTCGCCCTTCATGGCGGCATACGGCTACCAGCCGCCGCTCTTCCCATCCCAGGAGGGGATGGTCGAGGTACCCTCCGTCCAGCTGCACCTCAAGCGCGACCTCCACGTCTGGCGGGAGGCCCGAGCGGCCTTGTCCCGCACCGCCGAACGCAACCGGCAGATTGCTGATCGCCGTCGCCGACCGGCCCCGACCTACCACCCAGGCGACAAGGTATGGCTCTCAACCCGCGATCTCAATCTCGCAGGCTCCTCACGCAAGCTGGGCCCACGCTTCCTGGGGCCGTTCGAGGTCGAGACCATCATCAACCCGGTGGCGGTCAAGCTCAAGCTCCCCGCAACCATGAAGGTCCACCCCGTCTTCCACGTGTCCCTCCTCAAACCCATTTCCTCATGCCCACGGCTTACTCCATCCGCCCCACCTCCACCGCCGAGGATCATCGAGGGAGGTCCGGTGTACACAGTGCGGGAAATCCTGGACTCTAGGCGCAGGGGCAGGGGTGTGCAGTACCTGGTCGACTGGGAAGGCTACGGACCGGAGGAGCGCCAGCGGATCCCCCGCTCCTGGATCATGGACCCCACTCTTATCGAGACTTTTCACATCAGTCACCCGGGCAAGCCCGGTAGTCCGCCAGGAGGCGTCCGCAAGGGGGGGGGGAATGTCATGTATATATATAAAATAATAAATTTATATATATATATAAAATAATAAATATATATATAAATATATTAGGGCTGTCAAAATTAAAGCATTAACTCAGGTGGTTAATCCCAAAAAATTAACTCAGTTAAATATTTTAACACAGTTAACTCCGTTTGATTTACTTAAAAACGAATTTGCATACTTCGCAAATATTGTGCCATATTAGCTGTCTTTAGCACGTCTCAGAACAAAACACTGTGTGTAAGTTACCACAGGGCCTTGCAAACCAACACTGCTGGAGTCTGGCGCTTGTGGGCAGTTTTGAGAAATGTTTCTAAAATAAATGTCTGCAAAGACGTCTCCATTTAGATCGTATTCAAGAATCCAAGAAAGCTATTCGAACAGTCTTTGAATTAAATATTCTTCATATTTGGTGATTTTGCATCAATTCCAAGATATTATTCAGGTAAATATCTGTTATAAGCTTCACAAAAAATAGTAGTTGAAAAATGTGATCATGGAATTTTTATATATATATGCACTAATTTATTTATATATATATATATATATATATATATATATATATATATATATATATCACAAAGATTATAACTCCTTTAAACTAGAACTAAGTCTCAATTTCCACAGTAGTATGCAACTCTAAATGAACATTTTGCGCCTCATCAACAAACAATGAATACCAAAACAGAGATTCACAGATTTTTAAGTGTTTCTGATAATTGAAAGGCAGACATTGCTCCGTTAAAGGTTCGCTGGGACGAACAAGCGAGCTATTTGGCACTTCTGTCACCTACTCTGAGGTAGGCGCCCGATCGAGACGAGATTGGCGCTACTTACACCACAGCAGCAAGTTAGCAATCAGCTTCTGCCTGCGATTACTGCGGCTAAATGTTTTGCTGTTTCGCCCCCAAGTCTGTAAACATAGCCTTTGTCGCAGTGACTGAGATACACTTCTTGCAAGTATAATTCTCACAAAGGACTTACATATTTAACAGAGGGAAAGACGGAGAAGCATGCTAAAAAGAAGAAAAATCCACGCTAAATGCTAAGCCAAGCTAATGTTAAGAAACACAGTTTTTGAATGCTTGGATGATCAAATAAACTTTTCACAGAGGTTTGGCTGGAACCGCGTTGAATAGTAAAATAGCAGGCAACCAATAAGTGTCTGGAGAGAAAATTACAGAAAAGAACAGGACCTGTGATGGATCATGTTAAGGTGTACGTGGTATGGAGTGACCTATCAGATTAAAAGTATACTAATATTGAGGATAAACGGTTCGAAAATGGATGCACGGATATTGTATATTGAACACATCACTAATGTGATTTGTTTACACAAAACAGTCCAGAGTTTTTACGTTGAATTTTGAGATCTTCACGAAACATTATTTTTATGCCCCTTATTTCGATTGACTACTTTGTACAAAAATATGTAGGCTACTCTACCTCTTCTGTTTATGTTTGATAATTTTATATAGCAGCACTTCTGGATACATTTCTAATTTGATACAGGTCTGTTTATTGTCACTTCAAAATAAAATTAGACCAATGTTTTATTTTTATTTTTATTGAATACTGGGCTCCAGATAATCCCTAAATGGTGGCATTTTGCCCCCAAGAATTTATACAGTGCAACTACAATCTTGATCCACTCGTGCCAGTGAAATCAGCAAAGTTGCTGGTTTTATTTCTTTAATATATAATTACTATTCTTGAATATTTTTGTTTTTGACAAACATCTGGTCCACACTTTAGTCTATTTATCAGTAATATAGTGAAAATGGCTCGGTTGAATATTTACAGTGTGTGAGCCTAAATCTTCTTCTCTAATTTCAGGTTAGTCTGGAGCCCTGAAATAACAGAAACTATGAACATTGTGATAAAAAAAATAGCCTATACTGTGATAGATTTTCTTCCATATCCCCGAGTTCTTCGCCCACTTGATCGTTAATTTTACATACACTAATACCCAATGTAAGTGTTGAGAACAGCTTGAAGGCAAATTTGTCAAATCTACTGGACACTTATACCCCCTGAGAAGTGTCAGAACCCTACTGCTTTCTTTCTCTGCGGAAGCCTTGCAACATTATTTCTCATCGAGATTGAAAGTATGAAGTCCTCCATAGACAATAATGAGTGAAAAAAAGGTTTGATACATCTCAGTTGGGTTTTGAACCAAAACATGCACAAGCATGAAAATGCGCGGGCACACACACACACACACACACACACACCCACCCCCACACACAAACGAGATGTGAGAAGGCTGGTGGTCCTTCTTCCTGCAGAGGACCAAGATCTACCTCCTCAGCCGATCACATTTCCTGGATGATTTCGCAAACACGTGTATACAAGAACATGCGCCATGCCATACACCACATTCCTAGGCAACGACACTTGACTTTGCGGGTGGGGGGATTAAAAAAAAAAAAAAACTTTTGTTATGAAAGAAAATGTGAAGTGAACTGAGAGGCCACTTGGGAGATTTTGTGTGATCGTGGTAAGTCCCTTGGGTCTTAGGCCAAGAACTTAAGTGGGAGGTGTTGCGTTTGGGCTTATTTGACCAAACGGTCCCTTTAAATGTCGGGTTATGGGCGGAGACTCAGGTGATTGCGTGGCGGTGGTGGTGGTGGAGGAGGAATCATGTGAACCTTGAATGTTATTTTCAGAATCAGAATCAGAAATCCCTTTATTGTCATTGTACTCAAGTGTGCAACGAGATTAGAGGGGAGGGAGAGCCGTTAGCCGCAGCGTCTATGCGCGCCGCCATCTTGGCAAAAAAAACATTTTGAATAAAAACTAACCCTGTGTATTTAACTGTTTAGGTTATTACCTACTGCTGATGCTGCCACTGCTGCTCTGCAAATAAAAAAGAGGAACAGTGGAAGAGTTGCTTGAGTAATTTCCAAAATCACCGTCGTCAACCCTTTCCGTAGGGAAAACGGAACACACGCCCACATGTTCAACATTAAGAATTAATAATATGTACGAAAAGATGGGCATTTTAAGGTAATTTAACACATAGATTAACTTGTGTTCGTGCATTTTGGGATTAGGTCTCTCTCAAATGCAATCTGAATCAACCATGATTTATTTTGTGGAGTACTGTGAGCAGCTGATTAGAAAACATATTTCTTAAAGTGGAAAATCCATTCTCGCACATTGGAGTGGAAACACCGATTGTTAGACCAAGTTTGAAAGTCAGGTCATTTGGCATAACCAAGTATGTATAGATTATATGTACAGTACTGTAAGAAGCGAGGTGACTATATTCAAGACTCTCTCTCCTAATCAAGAAACCATGATCACATTCTTCACATTGTTGCCATATTATATCCTAGTGTTGAATTTTTAGTTTGGAGTTTTCATCCAATCAGAATTCAGCTAGCTCGTGTTGCCAGGAAGATTTCATAATACCAGTTCCACGTACTATTCGTCCGATGTCTTCAGATACAGTCGTGCGGGTGTCTGTTTTGTGTGAGTGAGGGGCTTTTACAGTTGATAGACACTTGTGAGAGCCAATCAGATCACGATCACAGTAAGGCCTTCTCGCTGGCCTTACGTTGAAGGTGATGAACGCGTCTTGTGATTGGATACTCACTTATGAGGGGGCAGTGCTATGCAAAATCAACACACCAGAAAGTTGTAACTAGCGAACGTTTGAAAATCTAAAATATATTCTTTTTTTTTTTAAACCACAATGGCCGAAGGAGGGAAAAGTGTGGATTTAACTGCAGATACACTTGCAAGGCCATTTTCAAGACAGACCGTTTAAGAGAAGCTGTCGTCCAACACTCACTCAGTAGTGAATAAGTGCGATTATTTCTCAAATTGTGGTGTCATAAATGAAGATATTATGAGGGGGATTTATTTAAGTCGGACTACTTAGGACTTCACTGAAGGCCTACGTGTGTAATGCACAGCCCGCCACTGCTATCCTGTCTGTATTTTTTAGCTTTTTTCACACTGTTAATGACTGAAAGATTTACACAGATTTAAAAAAAATCATGAAGTTTGGCACGAAAAGGCTACACTGCAGGAATCGGGGGCAATAGTGTGGGTGAAGTAACTAATTTAGGGGGAACTGACACTGCTTGGCGTCATGGGGTTTGATGGGTACCACTGGCGGTGGTGACATTAATGTCTGTAGCATCAAATTAAATTAGCCAGTTTTCAGTGAATCTAATTAACAATTGGACATGATTTTGGGAGGTGTAGTGTTGATGTTGTCGCACAACAGTTTATGATAGCAATACAAGATATGTTACCAATTTCACATGAGGGCCATTTTTTCATCATGTGAGTGGTCAGAGCAACACTTCCAGCCAACTTTGACTAGCAAAACATGCCTGAAGCGATCTGCACACATTAATCAACTATTTTGGTCAAATATGATGCATTTTTATTTGATTGTATTTCTGTCATGTTATTAGAAAAACCTTGATTCTGAATTGCTCCTAATAATGTATGTGACACAAACGTGTGCGGTTATATTGCATTTTGAAAGGGACTGATGGTTTTTATATTCACGTGATATTTCAAGGTGGATTAAGTCAGGAAAATCCCTACTGAAGGATCAGGTACCAAATACACTTCCCACCACTGGTATTCACAGGCTGTCAGGTATATGCCAAAGCACCATTTAGCATCATGACCTTAGCTGTAACACCATTTCAGATAATTATAAGCCTGAAGAAAGCTGTAAAATGAAGGAAAAATACTGTAGGCACATAGTCAAATGAGCTCAATCACAGAGATAAACACTCCAGTTTCCATTCTATTCAATAGATTACACTTTGACTTGGAAAATATGCATGCCTTAAGTTGAAATACTAAATTATTGAATAAAAATACATGGAAACCGTAAACTCCCCAGGACATAATACGCATTGTGGCACAACCACACACCGTAGTCTAATGGAATGCTAGGTCAGACCATCTGCAATATTGTTCATTTAACTCATATGCAAAATGTGGGAACATTATGTTCATTTGAGGGACTGTCCCTCAGTAGGTGCTTTTGTCTCGAGCTGAGTGAAAACGGGTTTAGCAATGAACAGTCATTACACTAAAGACCTGTTTTCACTTTCTTACAGGGAAAAGAGCATGCCACGTTGGCCCGACTGGTTAGCACGATGGCCTCACAACACGGAGGTCGTGGGTTCGATTCCGGCTGCAGCCTTCCTGTGTGTTGTATGCATGTTCTCCCCGTGACTGCGTGGGTTATCTCTGGGTACTCTGGTTTTATCCCACATTCCATAAACAGGTTGATTGGACACTCTAGATTTCCCCTAGGTATGAGTGTGAGCGCAGATGGTTGTTTGCCTACGTGTGCCCTGCGATTGGCTGGCAACCAGTAGAGGGCGTGCCCCGCCTGCTGCCCAAAGATAGCAGGGATAGGCTCCAGAGACCCTAGTGAGGAGAAGCGGTACAGATAATGGATGGATGGGAAAAGAAGGAGCTGCCTATTTGGATTGTGGTATTTGTTCTAAGCGGACCGGCATTAATGAGAGTGGAGGTCATTATTTGAGAAATCATGACATCAAAACTACCATCTACCTGTCTGTGATGGCGCAGGTGTCAAAGTGAAGGTGGTTAAAGTTTCCCAGCAGGCCTTGCTGCACGTGGCTGAGGTTCACTGACTGGCCGTTAATGGAGATAAGCTGCATGCAGCCCTGGAAGGCCGTAGACGGGCAGTCAGCAGTGGGACATCCTGGGAGGAAATGACACCATGTCATCTTTGAGTTTTACAAGTTATAGAGAGATTGATTGATGATCTCACATTTACTTCTGGGTAGGATTGGGCCTAAAAAAATCCAGTCCGACCAGACCCAGGCCCGCAGGTATGAAAGACTGAACCTGCCCGAGCCCGAGCAATTAACTCGATTTGCAGGCCCAACCCCGAAACAAACCCAAAATTTTTATTCTATTTGTAAGGACTCAGGAGGAGGAGGAAAGGGAGGGGATGCAAAAGCCAGACCCGGACAGAGCACCGCTCCAGGAAAAGGGACTTTTTGCGATTTGTGTGATCACATTTGTGACGATACCTGTGCATGATGATGACAAATTAAAGCCTGTCTTTTGTAAAGAATTCTCCCAGTTGAACAAGACTCTGAGATGCATATTCACTAAACATTTTTATATTTCATATAATATATATATATATTTATATATATATATATATATATATATATATATATATATATATAGTTTGTGTGTTGGTTCCATCAGTTATGATAATTCATGGATTATTTCATTGGCAAAATGCAGCAGCCCATTTGACAATTATTTTAATTTCTTCTAAGAAAACGCAAGTTCTCTTAATGTTAAAACAAGCTAGGTACATATTTTTATGATCATTCTAAATGCATTTACACAATGAAATAACGCTGTTAAAGATATTTCTGTGTGTGATATTATGCGCACATTGAGGCACCTTTCTGACAAGGAGAGGAACAGCAGCATGAGCAGGTCTCTAGGCTTCATTGTGTTCAGTCGTTAAATAACAATTACCATACAGAGCATCTGAATTATCCAAATTATTTATTTTGGAACAAGTATTCCTCCCTCCATTTTAGAATAAATAATATACAAAAATATATTTATGAAGAAAGAAAAAAATAAATAACCTAAGAGGGTAGTAAGAGTACAACCTAACCCAAATGTAATAATTAATATTTTGGCCCTGAACCGGCCCGAATTTGGGACTGGGTCGGGTTTGGGTTTGGGTTTAAGATCTTATTTCTACTTCTAGGTGGCAGTAGAAGAAAAAACAAAACTTGCTCTGGCATTTGACAAAGGGGATGGGGAAGAGGGTAAATGGCTTGAATGATTTTAGCCTTCTTTACTATGTTAGTTTGAATGTGTTGAATGTCAGATGAACATACCTCTCGATGTAATAGAAGGTAAATTACTAAATTGTTTGGAAGGGAGACTGTAATTAACATTTCAACAGGAAAGTCGATTAAAAAATAGAAATTGAAACACTGTAATTAACATGATCATAGAGGAACTGGCTAATTCATTTTTCTGTAGCTTGCGATTAATGGCACAAATTCTCTTTTCATGGTAAAACAGATAATGCACCATAGAGCTGACATTAGCTAGGTTAGTGGTTAAGTTTTGATCAATAACAACCCAACCAAACATTTTATATGTACCTAAAACAGTGATTCTCAAATAGTGGGGCGCGTGGGACCCTGGGGAACATGTTTTTTTGCATAGTTTTGGGACCGAAAAAGCTGTTTGTGCCCCTAGTTCACGCAGTACTGGTTTAAAAAAAAGTGTCGCCCTTTCACGCAGAACTGATAAAAAAAAAAAAAAAAAACGTCCCCCTGTCACGCAGTACTGATAAAAAAAAAAGCGTCACCCTGTTGCTCGTTGACCCAGAAGTCATTTATTTCGCCGCTACTTAAATGCACCGCGCCAAGCTATCTTGCGCCGCAGCAGAACGGACTTTATTTGAACTATATGTAAGTCTGCGCGCAGCAGAAGCAACAAGCTATGTGATGCAAATAAACGACTCCGCAAACAAGTAGCGTTCTAAACGAGGAGGCGAGCAAGGCGGCGCTAAGCGCGCTCAGCGCTAAAATGAATTGCTTCGATGTTTGTACGAAATGTAAAAAGAAATGGTGGTGGGGGGGCGCGAATTGTTTTCTTCTTGGTAGGGGGAGTGAGACAGTAAATAATTGAGAAACACTGACCTAAAAGATGATAGAGGTTTTCAGTTTGGAGTGTGTCTGTTGCGGTCTGTATTTTGCCAGCATTTTGGTATTTCCAATTTTGATCAGGTCTTGTGTAATGTTTTTTCTTTATTTTATTTCTCCCTGCAGTGTTGGCATGTAACAGGGGATTGGCCGACCATTCACGAAGCTGCAAGTCAACTGCTCTGGAAAAGCCTGGCTCAGACTCACCACTGCCAAGAAATTCTATTAGGTTTTGTAGTACTCCATGTGTCCCCATACTAGTTTACAGAGGTGGGCATTCCATCATTCCGTCAGTCCTTCGCTGACGGAAGCCTGTTTTGTTGACGAGTGACAATACAGATGAATCGCTGATGACTGGTAGAAACACACCCTGCCTGTCTCGTGTGTGTTTGTTTGCAGGGGGTACTTACAAGGACTGCACTGACTATATATGTATGAGAGTGAGGGTTCCTGATTTCAATAGGATATCTGCAGGGATTGTAATGGCCGGCTGTGATTGGCTCAGGAGGCGGAACCAGAAAACATCACTTTACTTTACTATGGGAACACAAAACTACAATGTTTGTTTGTATATATTAGGGGAGCAACAATACGTGTATCTGTATTGAATCGTTCGATACAGTGGTCACGGTTCGGTGCGCACTGGATCGAACAATACGCAGAATTTTAAGACGATGAGGAGCAGCGCTGTCTACTCCGCCTTTTTATATGCTGGATTGGCGAGCGCAGACCCATTCACTGTACGTTACTGCCACTCCCACATTCATTTTGGCCTAGGCTGCATGGGAAGCTCGCTCGCGTTTGCGACATGGCTACAAGGATACCTGAAGTGGAAAAACCTCCACCAAATTTCACGTCTAGCGTTTGGAAGTAATTTTTTTTCTTGTATAGTATGCACCAGATGGAAAGCGTGTCATGGACTACAACTTCAATAGTATGTCGCAAGTGTCACACAATGCTAGCTACGTTGGTGGAAGTACAACAAACCAATACTGCAATTCCTGATTTGCACAACAAGTCAAATTAGCAACGTGTTTGTTAGCCCCCCGCTGCGCTATCTGACCGTTACGGCACTTTACATCACTGCCGAGTGGAACATTAAATGCAACGATATTCAGACACGGCTGCTCGAAAGTCACACGACCGATGATTTAAACAGAAGTCTGAAAGAAGTTGCAGAGAATGGAAATTAGTGCGCACAAACGCAACTATACTTGTTTTATTTTATTTATTTATTTTAAAATATTTTGGAGTTGTACAATACATTTATAAACATGGATTTGATTTTATTTACCCAGGATTCTGGTAAAGGTAATCCATTTTCAACTTTAAATTAAATGTTTTGGGAGTTAAAACAGCTGTAGGTGGACACAGACTAACGGATGACGCACCAGCAAAACTTTGGAAAATGCCCACCTCGGCTAGTTTACCTCCAGTGATCTTACTTTTTGTGTCTAACTCTGTTTTCACATTATAATGCTCAGCTATGTGCCAGTTACTTCCTGTTCAGTCGGCTTTCTACCACGGTCAGCTGCTGAGATGTTCTCCTTCCTTGAAAAAGGACTTTATTACTAAAATGCTTGGTTCCTTTTAAATAAACTTCCAAAGGAAATAGTGAATTGCTTTACTTGGGTCCACTTGTTTTGTTATCCAGCAGTCTGACCATCTTCTCTGTGCAATTATATATGACTTCCTCTTGACTATTCTCTTCACCCACAAGTTCCGATGGATTCATTTTTTATTTATTCTTTATTTTTATTTTTTAAGGCAATCGGAATAAACAAAATCTCTTGGTGAGTATCTGGTGGTTCATCTGGTGGAGTCGACAGTATTGTTTACAAATATTTTGAAAAGGTCTATGAAGGGGGTGGGGAATCATACACACCAACCTCCAAAGTAAAGGTTTCCTCTCGATTCCAGAGGCTCAGACAGTACGATCTCAGACGGCTGCTCGCTATCCACAGTCAGACGGATGAGGAAATTGCTCGTCTCCAGAGTCACGGAATGCCACAATCCATCATTGACTGTGTAATCTGCAGGAGAACCAATGAGATGGCAGCCAAAGAGTTATTTGTTCTGTCATTCTGCTCTATGCGCTCCTCAAGGCAGCAACGAGTGTACGGCAATTGATGTTGTTTCCAGAGCACTCTTTTACAAGCTGATTAAATTCTGTTTGCGTGTCACCTTTCCGCTCACCTGGAGAGACCTCTGTCTTGCGCCCGGAGGCGTGCAGGGTCAGCTGCAGCCGGCCGTTGTGGATATGTAGCCGTGTTCTCTGGGGCCTTGGGCCGAGTGGCGCAGACAGCAGCAGGCCTTCGGCGTTCCACGTGCGGAAGTGGAAGCGGGCTGAGAAGCCCACAGTGGCAGACGCCCCCACCACTGCTGACGGAAGTGTCAGGAAGCTGCTGTTGGCGCTCAGGAAGGTACAAGCCGCCAGCTGGGGCTGTGAGCACGAGAAGGTCACGTTGCCCTAGAGTGTGACACAGGCTCCAATTTACACCTCTTTTTAGGACAGCGTGTCTCATGTGAGATTGAATTCTATTTGTATGGAAATCAAGTTGACATGCTCGGGCACAGACCATATGGCTAAAGAACCGCTAGTGGAACCTTTCTCTCACCCAGACTGAAATAATTAAACTCCAACCATTTCAGTGAATCAGATTGTGAGGCTTTAATATAACGCCTGACACATTTAAAACATCATAAATCTCAGACTTTTGGTGGTATAGTTATACAGTATTCCCATTTGGAAAGTCTGTTGGATTTCTCTCACTCACGAAATAATTAAGCTCCAATCATAGCAGTGCATCAGCAGACAGTTGTACGCCTTTGATGCAAAATCTTGACACCTTCAAAACATCATAAAGCTAAGGTTTTTTGGGGAAGAATATTATTATTCCCCTTTGTGAAGTCGAGTGGATACATGGCTTACTCTCACCCAGGCTAAAATAATTAAATTCCCTTAATTTCATTGCATCACGTTGCAGGACTTTGATGCTGAATCATTAAAAAAATATAAATTGAAAACTTTTTTGTGCAGTATTCCTTTTCCCATTTGGGAAGTCAGTCAGATGCATGGATGATACACTGACTGTTCATTGCAAGCTACATGCTACACATATGGCTAGGTACTGCCTTTCTCCCACTCTGGACCCCTACCAGTTTGCATACCAGGCTAACAGATCCACTGAGGACGCCATCGACACTGCTCTGCATGTTGTGCTGGGCCACCTGGAACAACAGCAGAGCTATGCCAGGATGCTCTTTGTGGACAACAGCTCGGCATTCAACACAATCATCCCGGACATCCTCGTCGCCAAACTGGACATTCTCGGCCACCCTGCCCTCACACGCATCTGGATTAAGGACTTTCTGACCAACAGACCCCAGACTGTGTTGCTCGGCCCCTACACGTCCTCCACCCGTATGCTGAGCACCGGTTCCCCTCAAGGATGCGTGCTGAGCCCTCTCCTATACACCCTCTACACCTACGACTGCAGCCCGGCCCACGGTAACAACACCATCGTCAAGTTTGCCGACGATACGACAGTGGTCGGTCTGATCTCGGAAGGTGACAGCCTACAGAGAGGAGGTGCAGAGACTGACGGCTTGGTACGAGGACAACAGACTGCAACTCAACATTGCAAAAACAAAGGAGGTCGTCATCGACTTTAGGAGGAACAAGACGGCGCCGCCCCCCCTCTGCATCGAAGGCGTGTGTGTGGAGAGGGTCCACACGTTCAAGTTCCTGGGAGTACAGATCTCCGATGACCTTTCTTGGACACACAACACCACAGCAGTGGTAACGAAGGTCCACCAGCGTCGGCACTTCCTGAGAGTCCTCAGGAAATTCAACCTGGACAGGAAGCTGCTGCTGGCCTTCTACCACTCGTCCATCGAGAGCCTGCAGTACGTCAGCAGGTCTCCACCTGGTACAGCGGCTGCACTGAGGCGGACAGAGTGAGGCTCCAGAGGACGGTCAAAACAGCGCAAAGGATTATTGGCTGCCCTCTCCCCTCACTGTTGGACATCTACACCGCCCGGTGCCTCAGCAGGGCTCTCAATATCGTCAAAGACAATACCCACCCAAACTCACACCTGTTTGACCTGATGCCCTCTGGCAGGCGCTACAGGTGCATCAAATCAAGGACTAATAGACTGAGAAACAGTTTCTTTCCAAGAGCCATCTCCATTCTAAACTCTCACACACACACACGACCACCCTTACCTTGCAGAACAGCAATGTGATGTGTTTTTATATATCCTATTTCGTATTATTTTCCATCTCACTATTTATTCTCTTAAGTATCTAATTTATATATTTAATCGAATCATTGTTGTATTGCACTGGAGAGGGGAGCTCTCTAATCTCGTTGCACACTTGAGTACAATGACAATAAAGGGATTTCTGATTTCTGATTCTGAAGCAGCTGCAAGTAGACAGGCTAACCATCTATATACCTCTCAACAAATCTCTTCATTCGGATTTTATACATCAATTTTAAAATGATATTTTTAGTCCATCCATCCCCGAAAACAAGTGTTAGCATGATAGGGTTTACAAAATGTAATAGCATGGAAAAAACAAATAAAATCAACATTTCCTTTTTTTTCCCTCAGTAAAATGAGCCACTGCCTTAACTTGACTTGTTCCAAAATAGCATTCCCAAAAATAAAGTTAAAAATTAGAAATGCATTCTCATAAAAACTTCAAACTTTATCTTTCGAGTGACAGCATTGGTTTACTACATCAGTGGTCCCCAACCAATGGGCTGCAGACTGATACCGGGTTATGGCCACTTTGGACTGGGCCGCTTATTTATTATCAGATGCTGAAAAAATGTTTTCTTTTGAAAAATGACTTGATTCTCTATAGCCGGATTTACATATTCTGATTATAAAGGAGCTGAATGACCAAACGGAATGAAAATGTGCCCTATAAACACCGCAATAAAAAAGCCAAAATCAAATGGAATTTTAGTCTGATTCAAATGGGCATCATATTCCTTTTTTCTCCAAACTAATAGGCAGTCTGCGCGTGGCCCGTCTTGACGTAAATGTCATCGTCATATGCACTTTGAATTGGTTAGGTCTTAGCTCGTCTGTGATTTGAGACCTTTTTTTGAAAGTATTGAAAACTTGTTTTTATCAATATGCTGTTTTAATAAAATAGTTAAAACAATCAAAAATAAAAATAATTGATGAATAAACTCCATTTTGATGAATCACGTGATGTTTACATCGATAAGCGCGTGTCACACTCTAACACGGCTGATGTAATGGTGGTGCATGTAGACGACGGATCGGAAAAGATCATGACACATGTAAACAAGTGAGAAAGCTTCATTTGGAATGATTTCCATCAGAATGACAAAAAAGTCTCCAGACTTCTGTTCCACCCAATGGGCGGGTTTACATGCATTCATTTATTCCAATTAGAATGAATCAGAAAGCCTAAACGGAATAAAATGTCTCCATATAAACACCTCAATTGGAAAGAAATGTCTGAATCTGATTGGAATTTTATTTGGATTCACTGCGGTGTTATGTTCCTTTTGCCAATCTGAACGAGTGTGAAAGCACTATATAAAAATAAAGATGTATTGTCTTGTATTGTAAACAGTTTATTCATAATAGCCAAGTTGCATCTGGTCTGCACATGCTCTGTCTTGTCCGATGTTGAGTGCGATGTTTGCCACTGTATTGTTTTATTGACACTACTGAATTGTGCGCAAGGTTGCGCCCAGGTGTTTAAAAAAAAAAACAGGCGGAGCCGCTTGGCACTCTTGTTGCGTCAGAGCAGCGCTACCAGCCAAAAAGATAAACATGTCTCCTGTCTCACGTGTATACGGTGAATAATTAAATTCATCTACATAGATGTCTACAGACAGGACAGCCTAGAGAAAGGGATCGAATGTCTCCCCAGCACTAAATGAGAGATCAGCTGCAGAAAAGCTGACAACACAAATGCATAGAAATATTCACTTTAAAATGGTAGAATGTTACCAGACCAGATTGTTTTAATCAACTTGTTTTAATCAATATATTGCTTTAATAAAAGTGGTAAAATTTTCATAACTACTGTGGCAAATACAAAAATGAACTCCATCTTGATAGATCACAGGACATGTTAACATTGATCTCCGCGTGTCATATGTAAACGGAAGATTGGAAAAAATACGTCACACGTAATCGGGTGACCAGGGATGTTCATTTGGAATGACCTCAATCAGGATGAGAAAAAAGTCTCAATCTAAACCCGACGCATCTCAAGATAATTGTCTCAGTCATATAATGTTAATTGTCATCTCATGTCATTATCGACACCACTTATCCAGTACAGGGTCGCGGGAGGGTGCTAGAGCCTATCCCAGCTGACTACGGGCAAAAGGCGCACTACACCCTGAACTGGTCGCCAGCCAGTCACAGGGTAGACATAGACACCGTCACTGAGTGGGAACTGAACCCACGCTGCCCGCACACAACTCAGACGAGTGTACCACTACACCATTAGTGACATAATGTTAATTGTAAACACAAAAATAGCAAAATGTGTAAAAACAGACACATTTGGAATGTTTATTTGCAGTGGGTAAAAGTCCCAGAGAGGATTCAAGACAAGAGCTTTTGCCCGAGAAGAAAAAGAAAGTTGCATTTCACAGACAATACCAGGACACCAACTTGAAATATGGATTTATCGTGACAGGTGATCCCTACGCACCAAATGGCGAGCTGTTGTCCAATGAGTCAACAGAGCCTTCCAAACCGATTTGTCAACATATATAAGTGCCTTGAGCGCATCATACTCAGTGGCTAACTGCATTGCTTAGGCTAAAAAGCCATTCAATATTGGTAGAAACAAAAACCTGTGGATTCACATTTATTGTTGGAGCATTGCGCCCCACACCCTCGTTGCTGAATGGTTCTTGATCCGTGAAGGTTTTGGTCTTGTATGAACCACTCCCCGGAAGAGAAAAGGTTGGGGACCACTGCACTAGATTAAAAGTGTAAAAATTAGCTTGATACGTCTGTTTGAAATCAATGTTTTTAAACGAAACACAGCAACACCTGTTAATAAAAACATTTGCTAGCCTCCTAAAATGTTGTTTCCCCACAGAAAACCTCCTGGTGCATATTGTTTTATAGCTAACAAAGCTGGATAGATGAAAAGGGCTTATCACTAACTCACTCACCCAATCACTAACTCATTTCCCAAGGTTCTGGAGTGGTAGATAATACAGTAAAATTAAAATAAAATAGCTTTATGAAGACTTCATTTAATTGTCCATCAAGACCAAGACAGATGTTTTGACACAGCACTTGTTCTCTAATCTATTCGCTCGGGCTGAGTTAATTGATATTTCTATTTCAACTCTGATCTCGTCTTGGTAACACCATCTCTTTTAAAGCTTTCACACCTCCATCTGATTTGGCAGGATGGTCTGTCTAGGCCAGACTCTCACATCTACAACACCCCCGTCATTCCCAGGAGGTGCTAATTGGAGCCCAAAATCAATATTTTCCAAGGTGGGGTGAAAAATATCTAGCAAATAATGTCAAGGCAAGGAGGGGCCTCGACAGACATGAGAAATTGTCGGCCCTACGCAGCTAAGAGGACAGAACATAAAATAACCTTTAAATATTCAGTAATTCCCCAAAAGACTGAAGCAATGTGCAGCAATTTTGACATAGCAAAACAGGAAATAGTAGAACACCTACATTTACGTAAAAGTAAGAACAACACGTTGTGACATTTATGTTTTGGTGAGAAGATATGGAAATGATGCAGATGCACAATTTTGTTTTTAATTCGTATTATCACAATGGCATTGGTGGATGCGGCCAAGCACCTTTCTGAATCATAGCACTCTATGTAAATTAACCAGGAAGTTGTCTACTAGCTAATAAACAGATGGAGAAACAAACCACAAATATACATTGGGCGAGGTGTCTACTAGGGAAGAAGCCTTTATTTGTAAAACAACACATTTTTGGTATCGTGCAGAGAAATTTGTCAACTGGGAGAGACATAAAAGTCTCGTAGTTCCGCAGAGAATAAACATGGACACACACGACACTGTGGAACAACGTCAGTCTGCTGAAACGGTGATCGTCATTAAAGAAGCCGTCTCAACATAATGGACGATCATCTGTAATACTATGCAGGGAAGTCGTTTCCAGCGCCCGGTAACTCACCACACTTTGATTCATCTGAGAGATTTTTCCCATGCCTGCTGCTGTTTGTAGTTAATGGGCTCATCAGAACACTCTCTAATGACCGTGAATGAACAATAGGGTCTATGAACAGAGACAATTACACTTATACATTTTGTTTAGTTTTTTCTAAGGGAAGATAAGGATGCCTCAATTTGGCGAGGGGCATTTGTTTGTACTGAGATATTTTTTAAATAATATAAAACAATCTGAAAGACTGTTTCCGTGCCACTGTGGGTGTTGGTCCTCAGCACCCTTTGTAATCCCAAATGTAATCAGTTCCCACAAATTTTAAGAGCATGTTTTGGTCAACATATCCCAGTGATCAATAACATGACAAATTCCTGGCCGTACAATGCAATTACATCCGCACTGCATAATAATGTGAAAAATAGTGAGTAATCGGCCCACCAAGCATGATTGAACAAATAAAGGCTGGATTTGCAACTTGCGGTTTTCAGTAACATACTTTCAAACAGTCACGAGGCAATGACAACAACTAAACATAATAAAATGTATTCATTATTACCACACCAAAATATATTTTTAAATGCGCTGATATGAACTCACACAGACTACAAACTGTATATAATATAATAATATAGTGCGGCTGGAAGACTGGATATCTTCCGTGTCATATTTGATTTTTGTTTCTTACTTAAACAAACCAAGAAGAGCAACATGCATTTTGGCAACATCTAGTTATGTTTTCAGGCCAGCTTTGAGACAGGGGTTTCAAACTCAATTTATTTGGGGACTGCTGGAGAGGTGCGTCGAGGTGCATCTGGGCGACATCAAACATTCCACAAAAAAGGGGGTTAACGTATTAAAAAAAAAAAAAGCACAACTCATCCAACATTCTTTATTAATAACAGTTCTGAACATAAATGGTGCTTCAGAATGTGAACAAGATTGGCGAGCCAGTCCTCTCTCTCTCTCTCGTGATACTTTGCATACTCCTTAGCATGTCTAGTTGAGTAATGACATCTGAAGTCTTGAGCACCGCAACTTTCTCTGTGCATTCAAGACATGTCGGCATGCTGCTTTACTAAAAAAATATGACATCTTCTGTTCTTCTTGAAATTGGCTGTAATTGTTGCCCTTTCTCTTCACGGCTTATTTTGAAAAAGACATGACTGAGACTGAGTGAGAGGATATATTTTACTTCGACTTGATGTCACTTCCCAATTAAGTATTTGCCAAAATCTGAGCTATGGTATCCTATAAGTCATTAAATAAATAAACAAACAGAAACACCCACTGTGTCATGTTCTGTTCATTTCCTGCCCAAACTTATTTTGAAGAGTAAGTTCCTGTAACTAAATTCTTGTGCCTTAACTTGACCATACCTGTTCCCTACTCTATTAAACCAACTCTGCTCTTATCCTCAGTGCAAGATTATCACGTGCATTATACACACTTTCCATTCTTACCCGAACTTGAACCTGTTTTTGGATCTGTCTTTTCTAACGACACTGACCTATTTTGTAAGTCCATCCTGCCTTAAGTCTTATTTGGATTTTTAACTAGACACTGTATTACGGGCTTTGGACCTAAGTAAGTTTCGTATGGCTACACCTCTATTCATAGTGTGGGTCCGGGAGCGAAACAGAGTTTCGGTTCGGACGCCGGGTTTTTGGATCATTCTTGGTTTCCCCGTATGGGTACTCTGCCACCGCACGACGACAACGTGATGATCCGGCGCGGCGGCCTTGAACTGTTGCCAGCCAGTCACAGGGTAGACATAGACGCCGTCACTGAGTGGGAACCGAACCCACGCTGCCCGCACACAACTCGGGCGAGTGTACCACTACACCATCAGTGACTGGCTTTGGACCTGACTTGGAATTTTGAATCTGATTTTCCTAGCCAATAATTGAGCACCTAATAATCCGCTCTCTGCTTTTAGTGTCTTCTCCAGCACACCAGTTTGCCTGAGCCAGTCCCTCTTCACCTCATGTCACCCTTGGTTGGTTTTAAGAATGCTTCAACCACAACCCTGCGAACAAACCTCTTTTGGACACAAACTCAAATTTACTGTCGATTCGAATACTCCAGCCTCTACTTGGTTATCGCTGCCTGTCAAGGATTGTCATCTCAAATGTTTGTACGTTGTTTTAACTTCTATGGCGTCACCTCAGTGCAGTTGGGTCCATACTAGTTTCTGACATAGGGTAACAACAAAAGGCCCCCAGGTGAGGCCCTCTCTCAAGTGTGTTTTGGGTCATCCCCAGGGATATGCCCAAAACACCCCACCAGGGAATCACCTTAACCTGGTGACTGAGCCACCGCATGTGGCTGCTTTTGATACAGCAGCGCAGCAGCTCTATTTTTAGCCCCTCCAACGTTGCCAACCTATGGACGAAACTCATTTAGGGCAGCTTCTATCCGTGATCTTGTTCTTTCTGTCACGGCCAGCAACTCGTGATGATAGGTGAGGGTGGGAATGCAGATGAACTGGTAAATCAAGAGATTCACCTTTGGGGTCAGCTTCTTCAACATTCCAGACATATACACAGTCCACATCACTGTAGACGTTGCACCATCCCCCCTTTCATTCGCCAGCTACATTCATCCCTCAAATGTGATAAAAATGACAAGCCACTCAAACGCCTCAACTTGGGGCAGGATCTCATCCCCAACTTGCAGACTCCACCCTTTTCCAGATACTGATAAGTTATTCAGATTTGAAGGTGATGATTCTCATCCCAACTGCCTCACACTTGCTTATAGTTGATGATCGTAGTATGATGAAGCTAACAGAATCACATTATCTGCATTACTGAAGTCCCTACAGCGGACCCCCTTAACGTTCGTCTGTACCTAGAAATTTTGTCCATCAATGTTATAAACACAATTAGTGTCAATGGGCACCCCTCCTCTCTTTTAATACATTTTGCAGAATTGTACACAGTGGACCCATTTTTTTCAGTATTTTTCTTTCTTTTTCTTTTTTTCATTCATGTATTTATTTTTTGGGATGTGGGAGAGAACCTCTGTTATTCACAGGAAATACTTGGTTGTTCATCAGCATTTTTTTCAGTAATTAATGGAGTTGAAAAAACAAAAGCTTATACGAATGTATACCTCTCAAACAAGTGGCATCAAGGTTGAGTTCTCACTAGTGCGTCCAGAAAGTCACCTGAATGGCATCAGTAAAACCCCAGATAATTACATAAACTTCACGGAAGTGACTCAAAAATCACCAAAGAACAGCCATAGAGCCAAATTAGCTAAATTTAAACAGGGGTTCAGTCCTGCAAAGTGCAGGCATCATATCCGGGATGGGAGACCGGCAGCAGTGGAGTGGGCCGAGGCCTTATCGGCGCCCGCAGGGCAGTGCAGAGCAGAGCAGAGCAATCACAGCTCCTTGACTTGCAATGAGATTCCCCTCCATCAACCTCAGGGAGATTGTCCCATTGAAATTCCATTACAGCTCCCATCATGGCACCTGCTCTCTCTCCGCCTCCCTGCTTTTGTTGTCAGTAAAGGACTTTTAATGCCCCAATCACACTTTAAAGGCCGAGGGCTGGCTCGAGCGAGATGCTATGTGAAGGTTTGCAGGGTTACTGACTGATTATCGGACACCCTAAATCGCTTCATCGTATTGGAAATGATGGCCACTCTGTACATACCTCCATCCCATTTTCTTCCCAGAATTCCTTAAATGCAAAATTCTTACACCACAAATGTAGCTTTGGCTAATCAGTTTATGTCAAATCATCTGGTTGGATTAATAAACAAATGTGTTTTGAAGTACCTGACACAAGTATGCGCCTTATTCGTAAACATTCATCTCTGAGGGCCAACAATCAAAGAAAAATTATTTAATTTGTAAAAAAAAAAAAAAAAAAAAGATTTCAATCATGGGGAAGAGTAAGAACTTTATGGTTTTGCATATACAGTAAAAGGTTCCAATGAAAGCTTTCAACAAGGAATAATTTCCAAGGCTATGACAACGGGTCCTCAATTTGAAAACATTTAAGAGGTCTGGTTGTGGAAGGTTTTTACATAAAATATCCAACTAATCACTAAAAATACAAATTTTATTGTATTCTATATGTATTTATCTTTACATGGCATTAGAAGGAATAGTGTATAAAAAGTTAAACAAAATGACCAAAGTTTGCATGCTTTTGAACAAATCATACTAAACTGTCAGAAAACGTAAAAATGAAGGGAAAGTGTGAATAACTTAATTTGATGTAGTCTGAGCTGTTACAGATCACATGATTGGTCCATCATGTATTTCCTATCTGAAGACACTTCATATCACCATGAGTGGAAAAGCTATGCAGGCTAAAATGAGATAATAGTAATATTTCTCAACCAGACAGAATCTGCTATCAGAGCAAGAATAGTCCAAGGATGGAACTCTGGGGTACTCCCAATATCCTTGTCAGTGGACTTTAAAGAAAATTATGCCTAGTATGAATAGAACATCTAATATTGCCTGTACTATGGGGGGCCCTATATTCAGGTGTGCTGAGTTTACTTCTTAAAGAAGATATAATAATATTTTTTGCGAAAAAAAAAACAACAAAAAACTTACCACACTGTGTATCTGTGGCTTGCGTCGTTTGGCCAGGTCTATTATATTGATGCCGTTGTAGTAAAGGTTCTCCATGCATCCATGGAAATTCTTCCTGAGGAACGTTCCAGGTTTCCCAGGAAGTGGAATGCCACCGAAGCTCAGCTGTGACAAAGATAAAGGAATTATTTAAGCTGTTCGTTCCTGAGGAGCAGTGGGCTTTTGGGGTTGTGGGTAAAACCAGAGAAAACCCACGCATTCGTGACGAGAACAAACAAATCCAAAGTTGAGCTGTCTGAGTGGTTAAAGGAGTGTTTGTAATTTTATCACTATGATATGGCATGGTCCAAGCGTTCAATGGAAAAGGCGGCGGATGCTCAGACTGATCTTATGCATGTTTAAAAACATGTCAAATTCTCAATTTTAAGCTGGTTTCATCTAGGTACTTCAAGTCACTTTCCCTAAAGACATCACTCAAAAAGGCTTTCTAAGAACTAAATTGAGAGCTCTGACCTCAACACATCCAATCTCATATTGTTTAGACTGCCAAGCTCACATAGATGATGCGACTCCCTGAAAAACAAATCCCACAGCCATTTGGCAAACGTTTTCCGGGAAGGCTGTGCCTGTTCCAGAGTCTGATTATTAATGGGATGGAGTATGCGGTCATTAAAAGGTAAGGTTTTCAGGAATTGAGCCATTACTTATGCCCGCCAGTTCTTGCGCGGCGTGCACGGTTGAAACGTCTCTTTTTAACAGTTGAGATTTTATCAGCTTTGGCCTGCTAATTAATGCTGGCTGCATGAGTTGAAAGCATTATGTCCGGCTGACTACTTTTAAAAGGAGGAGGCTTTAAAGGGATCCTGAATATGCACTCGGCCGCATGCATAATGCAGAAGGAGCATAGAGGTGTTCAATACATACTTTATACATTTCCTCCGCTATTAAATGTTGGGCTTTTTTTATTACTCTGCGGTGCCAGAGAGGGAAGACTTCAACCACTTCTCACATGCGTGATGTTACCAATGCACTGCTTACGGGATAAATGCATCAAGTACACTCCATTTTACAAACCGATTCGGACCACTTGATGCTAATTTGCTCACCTCGTAGTCCACCTCCAGCGAGTAGGCCTCCCCTTGGGTTTGGAAGTGGTGCGTGTGGGCGTCCACTGTAAGGTTGACATGCTTGTTGAAGCGCTCCACGTGCACCGCGTGCCAATGCTGATCGTCCAAAAGACTGCCCACCGTGACGGCATTGCGGGGGGCGCTCAACCTTGGTTGGCTGTCGTCTGGAAAAACAGCAGGAGGTTGGATGTGGTGTTATCTCAGTCGAAAGTGTGCAAGTGGGGTCAGGAGCATCCACGACACCAACTCATGAACTGTATGTTGGCCATTAGGTAATTTAAAAAAACACCCCACATGATTTGTTGTTTTAATCACCTTTTTCGCAGCAGGAAATAGTAGGATGTACTGTTAGTGACCGTGTTAGAATTAATTCGGGTTACAATTCACTTTTGTTTTTACAGAGAGCACTCTCTGTAAAAAAAAAAGAATAAATAGTTAGCACGATGGCCTCACAGTGCAGTGGTTGTGGGTTCGATTCTGGTTCTGGCCTTCCTGTGTGGCGTTTGCATGTTCTCCCCATGCCTGCGTGGATTTTTTGCGGGCATTCCGGTTTCCTCCCACATTCCAAAAACATGCATGGCAGGTTGATTGGACACTCTAAATTGCCCCTAGGTATGAGCGTGAGCATGGATGTTTGAGCGATTGGCTGACAACCAGTTCAGTGTGTACCCCGCTGACTGCCCGAAGATAGCTGGGATAGGCTCCAGCACCCCCGCGACCCTAGTGAGGAGAAGCGGTACTGATGATGGATGGATAAATTGTAACCCTAAAATTGTAGCACCACATTCAGCTCTGCCTGTGGAGCTACACTTTTATACATTTTGTTTACTTAATTTTATTTAATTTCTTAATTGTGTGTTCACTCTAAGATGTACAGTAGCTCATGTGTAAGCACTTGGTCTTTGGAACAGGTAGAATGGAACAAGATGTTGGAGGGATATGATAGTTTGCTTCCTGACAACTGTCATCGTGCACTTGCGCAAGGGACAATCCGACTATGACCCTAACCCAACCCGAGCGAAATAGAAAATACTAGATATGTTTAGATTTTTTTAATTGTAGTTCTCTCGTGTTGAGTTTTTTTTTTTACTATCCTGAAAAATGTTACCTCAACAAATTGGCTTTTCATTAAATTTCAAAACCATACTGTGTATAACGATTATCCATTGACTTTAGCCGCACCTGTTTGCCAGCCAACTGCATTACATAACCATTGATTCATATTTTGGAGCCTTGCTCGAGAGCATCTTGGCAGTAGTTATGTAGCACACTCCCATCTCTTCAACAATTAGTTATGTCCACAGCGGTACTCATCCTAAACCATACGATACCAAAGTGAAAATCCTTCCAGATGAGATAGCATAGTGCTATCCCTTCTGGTAAAACTTAACGATAATATCATATCGAGAGGATCCTGCAATTCCCGTCTCTAAAATACAAATACAGTGAACCCTCGGTTATCGCGGTTAATGGGGACCGAGACCACCCGCGAAAACTGAAAATCCGCGAAGTAGCGGCGCACCTTTCAAAAATGCTTAAAAAAAATATACAATATATATAATAAATATATATACACATACGGGTAGAGAGAGAGAGAGTGAAATTCATGTTATAACAAAAAAAACAAATTATTATTAAAACGTATTATTTTTTTATTCCCCAGCCATTCTTTTTGTATTTATTTAATTACTCCGACTTTTACCTGCTGGTACGCCGTCCGGTGTGCCCTGTGAAATGAAAGGTGGCATTCTTTATTTATTTATTCATTCTTAACTGACAGCCTCGCGCTCCGCTCGTGCCCGGGCGGAAGAGGTGCTCCAATTCGGCTTAACTGTGACGCACGCCCGCCCTCCTCCTCCGGAGCTTCCATTCGGTTAAACTTAGGGGCCGCTTGGAACCGCCCGTGCCCGGGGAAGGTGCTCCTCTTTGGCTTACTGTGACGCAAGCATGCCCTCCTCCTCTGGAGCTTCCATTCGGTTAAACTTAGGGGCCGCTTGGCACCGCCCGTGCCCGGGGAAGGTGCTCCTCTACGGGTTAACTGCCACGCACGCCGGCCGGAGGTCTGGTACGGTCCGAACCGCGCGAAACGTCGCCACCGATCGTGTCCGGGGGAACGTGCTCTTCCTCGTCCACTCTCCTCTTCGCCCACGCTCTTCTTCGGCGCACGCCGGCCGTCTAACTGCTCCAGCGCCCCGTCGTGCCGCTCGGCGAAACTACAATGCCCCCGAATATTTTTTAGACCCGCGAAGCACTGAACCCGCGAAAGGTGAACCGCGAAGTAGCGAGCGTTCACTGTATGCCACTTTTGCCTTGTATAGCCTTACCAATAGACCAAAAAATATATACAGCTCTTAACAAATTAAACCTCCAACCAAAGGCCCCCAAAAATAGGAAAGAAAATTATAAATGCATGATGATTTTGTATTGAGATATCAAAATGACAGTTATTGACCCACACTACTCAAGAGAAAATTTTGTGAAATGTGATTAAAAGTTATGCTTCATTAATTTATGACTTACTAGAGAAGCCGTATGAGCTGCCTCTAAGCATTTCATGATTATGGATGCTGTCCATGTATTTGGAAACAGGCTGGAAACATTTGTTCAGCACTCTCCGACCAGATATTGTTTTTAAAAGTATTTTATATTAAAAAAAAAAAAAAAAGACAAAAATGTCTTGATGCTGATCTCTGTACAGCATGAGGCTATATCACGAAGTAAGCGTATTTAAGAGATGCAGTTTACGATGAGATCTCAGTTTAGATTGTTAAACCACAAAATACGCATTACCTAAATTGAGGTAGAGGTCCAGTTTCCCCCGATGCAGCTCCAGAGTGATGTAGTCGCCTCTCTGGCCCTCGCCATGCAGCAAAACCCCGTTGGCCTGCTGACTCTTAAACATCAGCGAGATGACATCTTTCACGGTGGACATGGACTTTTGGTTAAATCGATACAGCAAGGAGCTTCTGCCATCAAAGTCTGCCACGTAGGATTCTGAGATGGGGAAAACAGAGCAATGCTTGCATCAGTGTGACAGAAAAACATGACAAGGAGATGTGGAGTGCGCCTGCAGTTTAAATGATATTTATGATCCAATTTTGAATTTTGTGGGAATGTTTATATTTGTAAAGTTTATTAGCAAACTTAAGCATTCAAGGAGAACTAATGTGGATCCAGATGGCCCATTTTTATGGCGTAAAAGTATTTTTTTATTGTGTGTGTGTGTGTGTGTGTGTATAAAATGTTTTTTTTATGTGGCAGAACTAAACAAAACTTTTCTATTGTCTCCCAGAAAAAGGCTATTTTGGTGTCAGAATGCCCACATGGTCTACTACAGTGCGGCATGTGAAAAATTGTTCCAATATGCAGTGGCTGTGGGGCAAAAGAATCGGTCATTATCTGTGTTAATGTTCATGTCTCCCCTGAGGCGGGGGGCATGCAGTCGCAAGACCTGCCGCTTATCTCCTGAAGGGGCACAATGGCGCGGAAACTAACATGACACAAATAGCGGGAAAAAAACAAAAAAAACACTCTTCAGTTGGGCAACTTATTTCTCAACCGTGTGCTTTAACTCTGCAGGCCCCTTGTTTGTTTTATACCACTCCTGTTTGTTTTGTGATCTGTGAAGCACTTTGTGTTGCCTGGAGCGCTACGGTGTGCTCCATAAATACAAAGTAATGCTATGCAAGTGACTGCGCCTGTGGCTCGCCACAGTCGTCTCTCTCCGTAGAATGAGAATAAAAACATACACACACACACACACACAAAAAAGAAACAAACATAATATTTTTTAACAAGCTGTTTCTTTACCAACTGAAAGAAACCAATCAAAGTAACTGGCTAGAATAAAGTTAATCCTGCAACCCGGGGAGTCCTAATTACAACAATTACGATGAATCAAATGAAAAACAGGACCACATGACTGCACAGGTGCTCCGCTTGTATATTTAGGGTGCTACTGAACATCAATATCTTGAAACAGATGTCAAGTATTTGCTGTTTATCCTGTTCAGTGTTGCCGGGGAACTGGAGTCTGTCCCAGGTGACTGTGGAAGGACAACATCCTGGATTGATCGCCAGGCCAAAAGGCCAACATGACTGCACAGGTGCAGAATTTTAAGGCACTTGTGTAGTATAGCCAAAGATGAAATATTAAGATGGCAATACAAACTTCCAATGTTCTACCATTTATCCTGGTAGGGGTTGAAGAAAAAATGTCTTGATGAGATGATTGTGAGTGGACGACACCTGGGATTGGTCAAAATATTTAAGAATGAAATGAATCCATTTTCAATGAGTTTGAGTGATTATATTTGCTTGCTGCAGTGATGAAAATTACAATTGTAAGTGGGAAAAGCAGTATTCATTCATCTTCTGTACCGCTTCTCCTCAATAGGGGGTGCTGGAGCCCATCCCAGCTATCTTCGTGCAGTAGTTGGGAGACACCCTGAACTGGTTGCCAGCCAATTGCAGGGCACACAGATACGAACAACCATTCACGCTCACACTCATACCTAGGGGCAATTTAGAGTGTTCAATCGACCTGCCATGCATGTTTTTGGAATGTGGGAGGAAACCGGAGTACCCGATATATATGTATATATTAGTGCTGTCAAGTGATTAATTAATCTAAAAAAATTCCAAGATTTATTGTGATTAATCACATTTTTCAACTACTATTTTTTGCAAAGCTTATAACAGATATTTACTTGAATAATATCTTGGAATTGATGAAAAATCACCAAATATGAAGTATATTTCCTTCAAAGACTGTTCTAATAGCTTTCTTGGATTCTTGAATCCGATCTAAATGGAGACATCTTTCCAGGCATTTATTTTCGAAACTTTTCTCAAAACTGCCCACAAGCGCCACACTCCAGCAGTGTGGTAACTAAAACACAGTGTTTTGTTCTGAGACATGCAAAAGACAGCTAATATGGCACAATATTTGCAAAGTATACAAATTATTTTTTATGTAAATCAAACTTAAAATTGTTTGGATTAATCACCTGAGTTAATGCTTAAATTTTGACAGCCCTAACATATATATATATATATGTGTGTGTGTGTGTGTGTATGTGCATATGTGTCATTTAAGGAGCAACTATCCATTGCTAATGTGACTATTTCCAAAATGTTTAGTTGCAACTCCGTAAATTTTATTTTTCATTAAAACGATATAGATATTACAATGAAGTTTTATTTGATGAGAATGTAAGTTACTCACTGATGAGAGCCTCATGTATGCCCATTGAAGAGATTTTGACCCCTTCTGAAGATTTACTTCTTCTGTAGTGCACTGAAACATTTTGGAGCGATAATTTCATTAAAAAAACAAACGAACAAAAAAAAATAGTGATGGTTTTAGCTCAGAAATTCTAAGTAAATTTTACAAGGAGAATTTTTGAGCACATTTTACAAGCATAGTTTATTGTTTTTTAAAACGAACAAGTAAAGTTTACAAGTAGAATTTTGAAGTTTTTTCAAGTAAGTATTGCTCCAATTTTTTTCATGATTCAATGTTTTATTCTCTTCCAAGTTGCAAATTTTACTCTCTTTTGACTGGAACCAAATATTTTCCGTTTAGTGTTTGCTGCAGGAGGAAACCTTTAAAACATGTAGGATAGCTGCCCTCGAGAACCTGAGTTTGAGACCCCTGGTCTATGCGGAGAAAAAGGCTTAATGCCCATAAAATCCAAAATACTGGGGATATTTGCTTTATAGTTTGAGAGGTGCAACTGTGCATAAGTGGACATGTGCATGTGAAATGTAGTGGCAATTGGTTGTACATTTTGAACATTAAGCCATGTTTAGCTTCTTTTTTTTTTTTTAAACACGCATTAAGTGTTTTAGACTGTCTCCAAAATTGTGCTACACTACATGCATGTTCCAGTAGGCATACATGTTTTACTTTCATTGTTGAAACAAAAAAAAGCTCAACAAAAACAAAAAAAAATCAAGATGCACCAGTGTTTACGCTTGAGCGCACCTGTGGTGTCTTACAAAGAAATTACGCCTCAACGATTGAAACATTTTAGAAGTAGGTCAAAAACAACTGATTTACTTGGTTGTTTAATATCACACTTGATGGGTTTTCACACACTCTACAGACCCAATTATTTGTATACAAGCAATTAAAAAGCCTTTTTGGTCTTTTTTATAGGAAATAACATGTTTTGTGTTAACACCCATCCTAACTCTGATGCCAACTGCCATTGTGTTGTACTGTTGGTGCTTTGTTTGAAAATGGCCTCCGCAGTAGAGCTGACTGCGGGATGTTCAATCATAATACCAATAACTGTGATCTCAATGAGAAAAGCAAAGTGTTACACTCACAATGAAAATGACATTTCAATTTACAAATATCTTCCCTCACGTCGTGGCATCTGAGAAGATCACCTCATCCTCCCTCATCATTTGTGCGCCTCATCGTTCATAGAGTGTACAATCGATTGGTGGCGAGGTAGCATTTTGGCCGTCACCTTTACATAATCCTTCTTGTGAGAGACGCCACGCTCTAACGTGGCAACGCAGGCAGCTCATGATGATGTGACTGCAGATGAGCTCTGCTAAACCGGCCGGTCTTCTTTTCCTTTGAAGCCTAAAGCTGATCATCTAAAGAATATGACGATGGCTTCAATGTCGAGACAGCGTTTGTGTTAGTCTAACACTGGCGGTGAAGTGTGTGTGAGGCAGCCGGACGACATAAAACTGCTCATTGTGACATTGTCCGCCACGCTCACTGCTTTTAATTGCCCCATTTTCAAGTGAATCCCTTGGAAGTGTTTTTTTATAACAACTGTAGAAAACTGTTATCATGTGAACTCATGGGATACTTCATTAAGTACACCTGCATTTACAAAAGCCAAAAATGCCTTTGCTGGGAATCTAATGCTCTGTTTTATGCACTAATTTAACATCATTGGTCGAAGTTTACAGCAAAGCTGCATCACATCCAAGGCTGTTCTTTTCACCCAAATAAAGTAATAAAAATATTGGAAGCAGCTCCAAAAATTATGCCGTGTAATATGACCCGACTGCAAACTTCAACCACAATATAATAAATGATGTTAATAAATGAATAAAGCAATCCTTGACAGCATACCTAAAGGATAGCAGAGAGTGCTACACTTGTGTATTTGGCCTGATATTTTTATTTTATTTTCATTGTGACTTTTTCTCATTAAAATAAAACTATAATTACTTTTGAAATAAGGATGTTTGCTCATATTTATTGTATGTCGAAAATAATCAGTTGCCGAGCGTCAAGTTAACCCTCCGTTTAGGAGATTATCAAGCTCCTTTCACACACAAGGCGCATTCCGCTGAAATCGTGTCAGGTATGTCAATAGCATGTGCCGCTCAATGCGATGCAGACTGCAAGAAACTTTCAACGTGATATTTCCATTTCCTTGCTATGTTGTGACCCCAAGCAAAGATAAAATGAGAAATTTAAAATGCAGAATTAAAAGCAAAAAATCAGCATATGAGCACTGCAAGTTTAGCAGCGGATTTCAGTGTCGGCATCAAAGAACATCTCATTGGAGGGCATTAGGCACATTCTGCCACTCAATAAATGCGGATAATATCAGTTTTCTGTCAACAACTAATACACTAATCCATCTCTTGTACCGAAACATGCACTCACATTGCTAGAAAATGACTGTGGTAAACAGATATTGACAATCTAAGTGGAGCCTGGCTTGACTTCATCTCGCAAGTAGGGTAGCCTGACAGCAGTAGAAAATGTATGCACACGCGCTCTCAGAGGCGCGCACACACTCACACATTCAGCATTAAGAATTGCAAACAGGTATGCCACGGCGGGCATTATAAGGTAAATTAAAAAAATGTGTTTACTTTTCAAGAGTTGTAGGCAGCAAGTGTGAGCACGTTTCTATTTGCAAAAGTGTTGTTTCAGACATTTATGCATTTTCAGATTGCGTCACTCAAACACCAGCTGAAGCAACTGGGACTTTTCTTTTATAAATTACTGTTTGCCAGCGGTCTGAGGTCTGAAAACATGTTTCGTAGGGCTCTACAGTATATTCGTTGACAGTGTAGTTGTATTCGAGTGTAAAAACTGATGCATCTTGATTGTCGTTGCTGCGGATGCCACGTGTTAGTGACATTGGTAAACGGTTTTGCACCATGCTGGGCATTTCAGCAGTGAAAGTACACTAACCTTTAAACCTGTTGGGACTATATCTCAATATTGGCGCATGTAGTGTCACGCGATATTTGGAGGACAGTCTAAAAACGCTTTAATGTGTGTATAAAAAAAAGCTTAAAGTGGCTTAATGCTAGAAAACTATGAACAGTTGCCACCAGAATGCATGTGCATGCCAAAATCAATCTCGGCAAATATCAAAACAATTGCCTCAATATTTTGGATTTTATGGACACCCAATGGGACGGACGGGCGCCCATTTTGTGGACGGACGATGGAAGAAAAGAGGATGGACTAAGGAAGGTCGGAAGTGGGTTTTCATTCGACTCTTTAATTCTCCCTAACCGGGTCAAGTACCGCGGGGATAGAATTAAAATATTTCCACTCGGAGCAGAATAAAATACTATTGCGTATAGTGGCCCTTTAACTGAGAGTTCAACGGGAAACGAGAGAGAGAAAACGAGAGACAGAGAGAGAGAAAGAGTGAAAAAGAGTGAGTGAGAGCGTGACAACCAGCTGTGCGAAGAAGGAATTGAGAGCCAAAATAAGCCTCTTAAGTTGCATTTAGTTTGAGGAAAGAAATTAAGTGCAATAAATCATCATCAGTAACCTCTGCAATGCAACCACATGAATAAGGGACGATGACGGATGGGTACCCAGGTTGTGGACAGAGGATGTACCAGCAAAATACGATAAAGTGCCCATCACTGGCGCTTTCTTCATTAAGCAACATTAAGCTTGTGTGCACACTAATCGAGAGGAAGTCCATAGAATCTAAATATTGGTGCAATCATTTTGACTTTAACAAACATTGATGTGGCCATATCTAGAGATCTGCACATGGATTTGTGGTGCTTGGTTGTAGAAATATATATATATATATATATATATATATATATATATACACATATATATATATATATATATATATATATATACACATATATATTAGAATTAGAATTAGAAATCCCTTTATTGTCATTGTACTCAAGTGTGCAACGAGATTAGAGAGCTCCCCTCTCCACTTACTATAGGAACAGCCGTAAACTTCCACCCTGAGGCCGATCCAGCCACTTGGATTCCAGCCGAGAGGGACGAATCGAAGGAAACGGGCTCTTACAGAGTGGGAGAGCTTGTTCTGGATGACACCCTCCGAATTGATATTCCCGCCAAATGTCTGTGGGAAGCAGAAACAAGAAATGTAAGGCAAAGACAAATTCAATAATGTTGCTGGCATCCGGTTTCCCAATTAAATGTATGTCTTTCACAATTTAAAACAGTTCTCATTTATTAAAGATAAAGATAAAGATGTCCTTTATTAGTCCCACAATGGGGAAATTTGAGGTGTTACAGCAGCAAAGATATAGATCACACAGAGTCGGCGGCGTAATGTAGCCGTTAATGTATAACATTAGCAGCAGACATTCATAAAAAGCATGCAAATATACACAGTATAAACGTATCTAAGTGTAAGGAAACACTCCTAATGCCTGTCCATTATACAGAGGGGGAAACGCTATAATGATAAAAACTGCTGAATGATTACTGCAATGATAAAAATATTGCAATGGTAAAAGTACTGTCATGGTAAGAGTACTGAAATGATAGAAAAGTACTGCATGGTAGAAAATACTGCAATGATAAAAGTACTGTAATGGTAAAAAGTACTGCAATGATAAAATATACTGCAATGGTAAAAGTACTGTAATAGTAAAAGTACTGCAACGATAGAAAAATACTGCAATGATGAAAGTACTGTAATAGTAAAAGTACCGCAATGATAGTGTGGTGGTTCGGGTTTGGGGGGCCTGGCGAGTTATATGTTTCAGGACTCCGGCGGTTTCCATCAGCCATCCAGGCACGCCTCCGGCTTTCGTAGGCGTCGGCTCTTGCGCACCTGCAGCCCATCAGCGGCAATCACCGCCATCTTAAAACCCAGCGTCGCCAGGAGCCAGACGCCGGATTATCCCGTGACCAACCGTGGTATTTGGCTCACGTCGTCGCTCTCATCGCTCACGCCTGATTGCTCTGACGCTCGATCGCGCTTAACCCCTGTGTTTCCGTGTTCTCCCTCCAGCCGCCCAGCTCCCGTCCGAGTCCGTGCCTTCGCTCCCCACCGTTGAGCTTCTGATCGCCGCATGCATCCTTGCCGCTCCGATCCTGCCTGCCTGCCGCTTCCCGCTCCCGCCACCACGCCTGCGTCTCCCCCGCGACGCCGATCACCTCGCCTGCGCTCCTTCCGCTACAGCGCCGGCTTGCCTCCCGCTCGCCGCTCCCGCTGCTTCGCCGCCTGCCTGCCTTCCGCACCCCGCCCCCGCTGCCTTGCCACCCGCCCGCCGATCCTCGCTCCCGCAGCCGCATCTGACCAACCGCGCCGCTCCCCCTCCAGCTCCCCTTCCCCGGTTCCAGACTTCGCTGCTCCCCCTCTAACCTTACCAATAAAACCTCTTAACCTCTCCCTGGTTGCTCTTGGGTCCTCTATTCCCTCCACACGGTCCTTCGGACCGTCACAGATAGGAAATACTGCAATGATAAAAGTACTGCAATGATAAAAGTACTGTAGTAGTGAACGTCCTGCAATGGTAGAAATACTGCAGTGATAGAAGTACTGTTATAAGAATACTGTAATGGTAAACAAAATACATCATTGGTCAATATTTAAGTACACCATTGGCTGAAAGTACAGTAATAGTGTGTATTGCATCCTAGGACTGCACAATTGCACTAATGCCCTCCTGTTTGTAGGCCTGACCCAATGTTAAAAAGTCTGACAGCAGTTGGCAGGAAGGAGCGGCGAAATCTCTCTTTGGTACAGCGAGGGTGTAACAGTATATCACTGAAGGAGCTGTGGAGTGTTCTCAGAGTGTCATTGAGTGGGTGGGCTGGGTTGTCCAGCATTGATGACAGTTTTGCCGTCATCCTCCTGCCCCCCAGGATAATAACTACATAATGCATGGGTCAAAACATCCCAACCCCAATACACTCTATCGTTTTAAGAACCATGGATATTGGCAAAAGGATGCTGAGTTTCCAAGTGCCAGGCAAGAGGTCTAGAGGAAGACCAAAGAGGAGGTTTATGGATGTCGTTAAAGAGGACATGAAAGTAGTTGAGGTGAGAACAGAGGATGAAGAGGACACGTTTAGATGGAAGCAACTGATTCACTGTGGTGACCCCTGAAGGGAAAAGCCGAAAGGAAAAGAAGACGTTTTAAGCCCCATGGATCTTGCTAGCTTGTTTTGAGGGATTGGTCCTGTCTCTTGAAAATGAATCAAGGGGGGCGCAATGCGATGCTGGGGGGGCGCGTGGGACCCTGGGGAACATGTTTTTTTGCATAGTTTTGGGACCAAAAAAGGCAATCTCAGGCAACGCGAGTTTGAGCTCGTCAAAGCTGTTTGTGCCCCTAGTTCACGCAGTGCTGGTTTAAAAAAGTGTCGCCCTGTCACGCAGTACTAATTAAAAAAAAGCGTCGTCCTGTCACGCAGTACTGATTAAAAAAAAGCGTCGCCCCGTCGCTTGTTGACCCGGAAGTGATTTATTTCGCCGCTATTTAAATGCACCCCGCCAAGCTCTAGTGCTTCGATGTATGCTCGACTTTAAACAGAAGTCTGACTCGAACCGCATTTGGGCATAGAGCCAGCAGCTATGAACAGAAATGTTGTATTGCAACAATTTCGTATCTAAACAAAATAAGACGACGGCTATGTTACCAATTTAGCAGATGCTCTCAAGCTGGAACATGGAAATGGATGACATCACATCGAAGAGGTTCGACGTCAAACGTATTGTAAACAGAAAAAAAAATACTTATAGTAAACATTAAAACTGTTGCTTTATGTTATTTATATAGATTTTTGTTTAAAATGCCCCTGGCTCTTTTTGACTTTTCTATATTTGTCATGACCCGTGTCGGTCATGTCAGGTGTGTTTGTTATTGTTTTTGTCACGTTCCTTCCCCCACGCCATGTGTGTTTGTTTTTGTCAGCTGAGTGGGGCGTTTCCCCTCAGCACTCGTTCCTCACCAGCCACGCACCTGTTCCCCGTTACCGTCACACACCTGATCCCCATCTGCTCACTTAATGACTGGACTATTTGAACACCTCATCCCGACAGCTCAGCGTCGGGACATTACTCCCTGTACGGACTGTCACGGCCACTCTCATTCTCGCCCTCGCTCATGCCCATGCTCATGCCCATGCTCATGCCCACGATCATGCCCACGATCCCTAGTGTTTGTCACGGTCCTCGTTACTTGTCATTTTTGTTCTGTTTAGTCACGTTTAGTTTGTCTTTGTTATTTTGCACCCCGCCACGTTTGTTTGTCCACGCCACGTTGTTTGTCCTCGTCTGATTAATTTAATAAATTCCCTTTAGTTTACCCTTTGCCCTGCTTCCTCGCATTCTGGGTCCACCTCCTCCTCGCCGACCGGCGATCGCCCCCTGACAGAATGTCCCGACCAAACCCGGACCCAGCGAGAAGCTCTCGGCGGCGTCGTCGCTGCTCGGACTACCCCCCTCAGCCTGCCGACCAACCCCGTGTCCTTCATGTAGGTGCTACTTTCCGTTCTACGTCTGTTTCTCCCCTCTCTTTCCACGATCACTGTATTGATTACCAACCGGTCATACCTCCACATCTTATCATAGACTCCGACTACGAAGACGAATTTGAGCACCTTGCCATTTCACCCCCTCACATTTTTGTAGACTCTGCCAGGATGGCCGAGTGGTCTAAGGCGCCGCGTTCAGGACCCAGTCTCCCCAGGAGGCCTGGGTTCGAATCTCGAATTTCCCCATTGTGGGACTAATAAAGGGCAAATTATTATTATTATTATTATTAGATCATGAGGATGATTTCAAGTACATTTACGACCTGTTGTATGCTCAGCACGACACAGATGCAGTTAGGACCCGTCACTTTCCTCCCCCCGAACAATTTCCGTCACCTTTTTCTTTTGACCGCTTTGAGACCACCTCCCACGTTACCTTGCGTCATCCACCTCGTCCCAAGTCACGTAGATCACGGCCACGTCGTTCACCACGTCCACCGTCTGTTTCCGCACCTAGTCACGTTCCCCTTGCGTTTCATAGCTCACGTTCACCAGCAACAGTAGTCACGGTCCCTCATGTCTCCCGTTCCCCTGACTCCCTATGGCGGCAGGCTGATAGGGGTCAGGCCCCCCGTCTCGGCTGCGCCCGGCTCGACTGCTGCGCTCGGCCCGTAGCCACCTCCCCGTCAGCGGCTTAGCCCCGTATCGCTTCCGCGTCAGCTGCAGAGACCATCCCGCCTCCACATCAGCTGCAGCCTCCGGAGCTGGTCCTCGCCAGCTGCAGCGTCCCGTCCCGGCTCCTCGCCAGCTGCAGCGTCCCGTCCCGGCTCCTCGCCAGCTGCAGCGTCCCGTCCCGGCTCCTCGCCAGCTGCAGAGCCCCGTCCCGGCTCCCCGCCAGCTGCTGAGCCCCGTTCCGGCGCTTCAAGTCCCTGTTCCGGCGGCGCACGTCCCGCGTCCGTCCCAAGTTCACGTTCCGGCGGCGCACGCCCTGCGTCCGCCTCAAGCTCTTGTCCCGGCGGAGCACGCCCTGCGGCCGCCCCAAGTTCACGTCCCGGCGGAGCACGTCCTACGTCCGCCCCAAGTCCATGTTGCGGCAAAGCAAGCCCTGCGTCCGTCCCAAGCTCACGTTCCGGCGGAGCCCGTCCCGCGTCCGCCTCCGGTCCATGATCCGACGGCGCCTGTCCTGCGGCCGTCGCAAGTTCCTGCCTCGACGGCGGATGACAATTCCCCGCCGTCCCAAGCCACGTTCGCGACAGCGTCCGACGAAGCGCCGCCGCCCCCGGTTCCGGTGCCCGCGATGGACGACGGTCCGCCGCCGCGTCACGCCTCAGCCTCGGCGACGCACGACGACCCACCATCGCGCCCCGCTCTTGCCCTAGCAGCATCCGACGACCCGTCGCCACGGCTCGCCTTGGTCCCGGCAGCGCTCGACGACCCACGGTCGCTCCTGGTTCCTGCCTCGGCGGGGGACCACGACCAGCCGCCGCTCCACGTTCCTGTCTTGGCGGGGTTCGACGACCAGCCGCCGCTCCACGTTCCTGTCTCGGCGGGGTTCGACGACCAGCCGCCGCTCCACGTTCCTGTCTCGGCGGGGTACGACGACCAGCCGCCGCTCCACGTTCCTGTCTCGGCGGGGTTCGACGACCAGCCGCCGCTCCACGTTCCTGTCTCGGCGGGGTTCGACGACCAGCCGCCGCTCCACGTTCCTGTCTCGGCGGGGTACGACGACCAGCCGCCGCTCCACGTCCCTGACTCGACGACGCTCGACGACCAGCCGCCGCTCCACGTCCCTGTCTCGGCGACGCTCGACGACCAGCCGCCGCTCCACGTTCCTGTCTCGGCGGGGTACGACGACCAGCCGCCGCTCCACGTTCCTGTCTCGGCGGGGTTCGACGACCAGCCGCCGCTCCACGTTCCTGTCTCGGCGGGGTACGACGACCAGCCGCCGCTCCGAGTTCCTGTCTCGGGTGTGCCCGGACGTCCGCCTGAATGGCCACGGGTGGACTCATCGATCTGGCCTCCCGGACGTCCGCCCGAATGGCCCCGACGGGACTTGCTGGTCTGGCCTCCAGGACATCCGCCAGACCGGTCTCGCTCGCGGGCCTTGGTCCCGCCTCCCGGCCCCTTCCGCCCACCCTCGTTTTTGGACATTTTTTCTTTTTTGTTTAAGTGTTTTGGGACGTCTGGAATCCGTCCCTTAAGGGGGGGGGGTCCTGTCATGACCCGTGTCGGTCATGTCAGGTGTGTTTGTTATTGTTTTTGTCACGTTCCTTCCCCCACGCCATGTGTGTTTGTTTTTGTCAGCTGAGTGGGACGTTTCCCCTCAGCACTCGTTCCTCACCAGCCACGCACCTGTTCCCCGTTACCGTCACACACCTGATCCCCATCTGCTCACTTAATGACTGGACTATTTGAACACCTCATCCTGACAGCTCAGCGTCGGGACAATACTCCCTGTACGGACTGTCACGGCCACTCTCATTCTCGCCCTCATTCTCGCCCTCGCTCATGCCCATGCTCATGCCCATGCTCATGCCCACGATCCCTAGTGTTTGTCACGGTCCTCGTTACTTGTCATTTTTGTTCTGTTTAGTCACGTTTAGTTTGTCTTTGTTATTTTGCACCCTGCCACGTTTGTTTGTCCACGCCACGTTGTTTGTCCTCGTCTGATTAATTTAATAAATTCCCTTTAGTTTACCCTTTGCCCTGCTTCCTCGCATTCTGGGTCCACCTCCTCCTCGCCGACCGGCGATCGCCCCCTGACAATATTATGTACGTATTAATAACTGTTTGGTTTGTTCATGTTAATAAAGTGAAAAAAAATACAAAAACGCAAAGTAAATATATTTCATCAATATTTGCACAACAGTACTGAGTTTCGAGATCCTCACAATAGTCGTTCTCAAAATGATATATTTTTTCATTAATTTAGCTTTGTTAAGGGATATTTTATTGACAATATAACATTAGTACAAAATGTAAAAAAAAAAAATTGGTGGGGCGGGGGCGCGAATTTTTTTCTTCTTGGTAGGGGGGGATGTGACAGGAAATAATTGAGAACCACCGCTCTAATGCAAAAGACCCCAACCTTTTCTTCCGCCAGGGACAAATTCATGGTAGCACAGATTTTTCGTGGAACGACAACCATTTGTCGACAGCGGGAGGGGTAAAGGACGCTGACGAAAATTCATGATCGAAAAGTCTTCACTGTTGACGAACTTTCCGGATCTGGACGTTTATGCTTCTCTTCTTCATTTTTTACATTTTTGTCTATTTGTCAATTGACACTGGTGGGTGGTGGATCATTGTTCTCGTGTACTATAAGGAAATAACATTTATTGATTTATACACAGTTGGCACTCTGGCTGACTGGTTAGCACGATGGCCTCACAGTGCAGAGGTCGTGGGTTTGATTCCGGCTCCGGCCTTCCTGTGTGGAGTTTGCTTGTTCTCCCCGTGCCTGCGTGGGTTTCCTCCTGGCACTCCGGTTTCCTCCCACATTCCAAAAACATGTATGGTAGGTTGATTGAACACTCTAAATTGCTAAATTAGGTGTGAGATTGAGTGCGGATGGTTGTTCATTTAAATCTGCCCTGTGATTGACTGGCAACCAGTTCAGGGTGTACTCCGCTGACTGCCCGAAGACAGCTGGGCTAGGCTCCAGCACCCCCACAACGCTTGTGAGGAGAAGCGGTTCAGATAACGGATGGATGATGTATACACCTTTAATGTACCATATCTGCAGCATCTTCTTCAACGTGCTACACACCTCCAATGTATCATATCATAATTTGTCCATCCATCCATCCATGTTCTGTACCACTTCTCCTCACTAGCCTATCCCAGCTATCTTCGGGCAGTAGGCGGGGGCACCCTGAACTGGTTGCCAGCCAATTGCAGGGCACACAGAGACGAACAACCATCCGCGCTCACACTCATACCTAGGGTCAATTTAGAGTGTTCAATCGGCCTGCCATGCATATTTTTTGGAATGTGGGAGGAAACCGGAGTACCCGGAGGAAACCCACGCAAGCACGGGGAGAACATGCAAACTCCACACAGGATGGCCGGAGCCGGGATCGAACCCACGCCCGAAGCTGTCTCTCACTGTGAGGCCATCGTGCTAACCAGTCGGCCACCGTGCCGCCTATCATAATTTGTGATCTGCATATTTATAATCAATCATATTGAGATTCATTTTTTTAACACCTAATATGCAATATCTACACAGTTAATGGTCTATACACTTCTAGTGTTGCACATTTATATTTTAAATACAGCTTCAATGTGCCAAATTCACCGCATATTTAATGCCCTTACAACTGCTAATATTGACTTCATTTTAACTTTAAAGAAAAATATTTACATAATAGTAATATACACACCTCTCATGTGCTGTATTAAAATGTTGAAGGTTCTGTACATTAATGTTCCATATTTACTTCCTATTTAATGTTCTATACAACTCGAATCCGCCATGTACACACAATTTTTAGTGGCCCATACAACCATAGCATGTTTACACCATATTTAATGTTATATATACCTCTAATGAACAAAATCAAAAATATGTCACTTGAAGCACATCGTGTAGCCTAATGAGGACCAAGATGAGGCAGCAGAGGATGAAAATATGAAAAACAGAATCCAAGGCTAACCAGATGGAGAGATCTTTCCTCTTGTCTTTGAACTACACACCACTATCCTATTTACAACGGAAAGATAAGAATCATCATGTGGTCTGGAAATATCCTTTTATATGTGTCCATGGAAAAAGAAAAAAAAAAGGCATTCTCACATCCAATAACACAACATGTCGGAGCGCATTTGTGAAGCATCATTTGTCTTTTTCATTTTCAGCTTCCAACAAAGCCAAAGGGAGGTACTGTAGACTGGCAAACAGAGAGTGGCTGAGGGAGAGAGACAATGGACTCTCTCCAAAGACTAATGATGCTGCTAACTGATTCTAGGCAGGTGACATATTCAATCAAAAAGGAATCATGCCGCAAAGTAAAGAGCCGCAAAGGATAGATCTTGACTTGTGGCATTTGTGACCAGTTCACAGTCAAAACATGGACAGAAATGTTGCCATGGTTTGCTGTCTGGTAGCAAACACTAACGCACGGCGCCTGCGGGATGCTGCAGAGACACGGCAGCTGCTTCTCGTAAGATAATCAAGGGCCCGCATGCAGTCGTTAAGGGCGAGATTGTTACTTTTGCCAAGGAGGAATTAG
This sequence comes from Idiotropiscis lumnitzeri, assembly GCF_059441095.1. Taxonomy (NCBI): domain Eukaryota; kingdom Metazoa; phylum Chordata; class Actinopteri; order Syngnathiformes; family Syngnathidae; genus Idiotropiscis; species Idiotropiscis lumnitzeri. Next base: position 2,659,052 of record NC_142404.1, read on the forward strand.
TCTTTTCTTAAAACGGAGACCTAATGTGTTGATTTGTACCGCTACACTGTAGTTTAATTTGGCAGAAGGCTCAGAAAGCTTGGCTGCTCATTTCATCCTCTGTCAAAACATAAACACTTTCATAGTGCTTATCTTTTTTCCCGCAGCCTCGACACCATGACATTTATCGCAGAGAATAAGCCAATGTATAATATGTCTGCATGGAAGCAGGTGAGAGCATATCAACAACAGTAGCAAAGCCTGGTTCAATTTCGTCGAGTAAAGCTCTAAATGATATCAAAATACAACATGCATTGTAAAACATTTTGATAAGGTAATTCAAAATGGTACAGTTGTCCTCACGAGGGAAGCGGGCGGGCTGGTGCCTATGCCAGCTGTCTTCGGGCAGTAGGAGGGGTGCAACTTCAACTGGTTGCCAGCCAATCGCGGGACACACATAGACGAACAACGATCTGTGCTCACACTCACACCTCGAGGCAATTCAGAGTGTCCAATCAACCTGCCATGCATGTTTTGGGAATGTGAGAGGAAACCGGAGAAAACCCACACAGGCACAGGAAGAACATGCACATCCACACAGGATGGCCGGAGCCGGAATTAAACCCCGCACCTCTGTACTGAGAGGCCATCATGCTAACCAGTCGTCCACCGTGTGGCCCTACTACCACTAATAATAATCATAATAATAAATAACAATGCCATCATACCACTACTAATAGTACGACGACTACTACTACTACTACTAATAATAATAATAATAATAATAATAATGCCATCATGTTGACGACTGGTTAGCACATCCGCCTCACAGTTTTGGTTAGGTTGTGAGCTCAAATCCGGACCGTGCCTTTATTCTCCTTGCCTGAGTTTTCTGGTTTCCTCCTACATTCCCAAAACGTGCTTGGTTGGTTAAATTAAGTTTCTAAATAAGTGTGAATGTGAGTGTGTATATAGGCTCTAGCACACCATCAACTCAATTGACGAATGGATGAATGGACCATAATATTTTCTCTTTGTTTATTCTTTATTTAAGACACAAAGGAATCCATATCACAAAGTAAAAAAAAAGAAACAGGAAAGAATAAAAAAAAATTATAATAAGAAAGAAAAATAACAAATGCATACACTAAAATTTAACATGAGATTATGAAGATCAGCGGAGCAGGTATGTAGACACTAGCAAACAGCTGACTTCCACTGGAACTTCTCGAGGCTCTCAGCAGCAGCCTCATGCTGCCATTTAAAAGCCACTGTGAGTTTTCTAATGCTTTCTTGCTAATAACCACACCATAGATGGGCAGTATACAAAGATACAATACGCTGTAAAGAGTGAGATATTCTCTGAAACCGAGCACATACTAAACCTACAACCCAACATATTCGCTTGACCATATAGTTTTCCGACGCTGACTATGTCCTTGTAAACAGAGAGGTCATTTGCAATATTGCCCAAATATGTTTTCTCACTGAGTGAATTGCCAGACAGATGGAAGTCAGAAAAGTTTGACTGTGTGTTCTCCCAGACAATCATGATCTTCATTCTATTTTGTATTGTATTTATTCATAGCAAAAGCAGCACCCAACTGTGTCCATATCTCAAAAGCTGCTGTAGGCCAGCACTATGTGGGCAGAAAAAAATGAACATTCTACATACATTAGGTGGTTAATTACTACATCACCGATCCTACATCCGGTACCTCTTACATTAAAATCAGACTAATCATTCATATACACATAAAAAAGTAAAGGAAATGGAACTGCTCCCTGACGGACACCATTGGTCACAAAGAAGGGAACTGATGTTTTCTCATTATCTCATACAAGTACCAATGAACTAGGATCCAAATTAAAAAGCTCCCAATTTGGTACAGTTGTAGACATTATAACAACAACAATAATAATGATAATAATAATTACTACCCAGAGACTCATCACTTCTTCTGTACTAAGGGTTCAATGTTTAAAACGCAAAGCCAAACCCTATGACTGGAGAAAATAGCAAAACTATAGTTGTCTATATATATATATTCAGGGGCGGCACGGTGGACGACTAGTTAGCACGATGGCCTCACAGTGAGAGACAGCATCGGCCATGGGTTCAATCCCGGCTCCGGCCATCCTGTGTGGAGTTTGCATGTTCCAGTTATAATGATTTACTATATATATCCATCCATCCATCATGTGTACCGCTTCTCCTCACTAGGGTCGCGGGGGTGCTGGAGCCTATCCCAGCTATCTTTGGGCAGTAGGCGGGGGACACCCTGAACTGGTTGCCAGTCAATTGCAGGGCACACAGAAACGAACAACCATCCGCACTCACACTCATACCTAGGGGCAATTTACAGTGTTCAATCGGCCTGCCATGCTTGTTTTTGGAATGTGGGAGGAAACCGGAGTACCCGGAGGAAACCCACGCAGGCACGGGGAGAACATGCAAACTCCTACGCAGGAGGGATTGAACCCACGCACGATGCTGTCTCTCACTGTGAGGCCATCGTGCTCACCATTCGGCCACCGTGCCTCCCTCTATCTATATATATAAATATATATATATATATATTCCTCATTATTGTCTGATAATGAATGTTATTAATTATTAATATATAATACTAATATTGTCATCTTCAACACTGCTTGATCATGGGAGGGTGCTGGAGCCTTCCCAACTGACTTAGGGAAAAAAGAAGACTACAACCAACTAATATTATCAAAGGTAATTTGAGCAAACAGGTGTGCGTTTTCATCAACACCCACCAAAATGAATTTTAACTCGCATTTAGCGAGTTGGCAGGTGTCCATTTAGAACCTGTTGCAGGTGAACACCATGTTATTGACCTCTACACTCAATGAACTTCACCACAGTGGAACCTTTGTGTGAGACAGCCCATGACATCGAAATTGATGGTTTCTCAGTGTAAAAAAGACCAACTAGGATCTCATCACTGAACAAATAATCTGGAGCCCGACCAATGGAGGAACATGGTGGTACACTGTAAGGGCCTAGCCTTTGGAGAGAACCAAGCAGGGTTGCTTTATGATGAAATTCCCAAGGACAAAGTTTACACGAAGAAAACCCCACATCTTGGAAAACCAAGTTGGATTATTTCAAGAACAAACCAAGATACCCTTCAAGCAAGACCAGGCCTTGGAACTAACTAAACCATTTGGATTATAACTCTTAGAGGAGCATGCTAAGGCCTTGTCACTGCGTAAACCCCATGTGGCAAAATCTAACACGAAGACTTAATCACCAGAAAAGCAAAACAGGGCCAAACCACTTGGAGTCTAACCTGTAGAAAGACTGCTGTCGAAACAATCTGGGCCCTGGCCTCTAGAAAAGAGAAAGATGAGTTCTCGCCACTGGCTAAACAATCGAAGACCCAAGCCAGGCTGAAAACCACTGAAGAAAAAGAACACGCTAGAGTGGAAAATTCATTGTTCCAGCAGTTAGCATCCGTCCTCAGGGTCCAAAGTCATATGTCGGACGACAGCAAAGCAATAAACAACCTCATAACCTTTTTTTTTTCCGAGGGGAGGCAGAGTGTGTTGGGTCCGTATTGAATTGTTTATTGTATCTCTGGTGTAGGTGTAGAGCAATGAGAATGATAAAAGGCAGTTGAAGAAGAGTTCAATGGGGAGAAAAAGTTTGGTGATGCATGAATTCACCAGACATATATGTGTGTAGAAAAACCTCCAAGAAAATCAGCTATTTTCTTCCCATGAACGGCCATGTTGAGAACAACCTTATCTTTTCCAAGCAAACATGAACACATTCTGTCCTCATTTAACCAACTTTAACGATCCACTTGACTGTATTAGACTATATTTGTCATTTCACATTGATACCACCATCTGCTCCTGCGAGTGGTCGTCTTGTGTGTGGCTGTCTTTTCAGTGGATCGCTATTAAGAACACAAAGAACATGTGAAACCACATGACTACGCCCCCGTAGCATTAATGATAACTCAATTTCAACCTGTGTTATGACTAATGTTTCTTTTTTTCCCCCTTCCACCTGATTTTTATTTCACACTCCCTTCTTTCATATTAAAATTCTCATTCATACAATACAGTAATACAATACAAGTTTTTTTATGTAGCTCATTTCATAACAGCTGGAGCTGTAACAAAGCGCTTTCCATATGGAGTAATATAAATTAGCTTGTAATAAAACCCCAAATTAAAACCCATTAACAGTAGATACCAGAAGAACAGCAACAGTCTTGTGTTGAGCCGAAAGCGAAAGAATAAAATGTGTCTTCAAACGAGTTTTAAAAGTGGACAGAATGACTAAGATTCAATGTAAGGTCATTCCAGAGAGAAGTACTGCCAACAGAAAAGTCAAGATTGGGGAAAGATGTGATCTGTCTTCCGCACGCCAGTTAAAAGGTGAGCGGCAGAATTTTGGACCAGTTGGAGGCGCTTGAGCGAGGACTGGCTGACTCCAAAGTAAATGTTAGGGGGCCGAGGACAACGAGGGTTGAAAGTAGAAGGGCCACTGGGACCGAACACCATAACTTCTGTCTTCTGTTTGTTGAAATTAAGAAATTAAGTGACATCCAGATTTTGATTTCCTCAAGTACAACAAAAACAGCAAGGGCCTGCATGACAATTTAAATCATGAGATTCATCATTCAATTAGGACTGTTTTGATGATTTTGCATACTACTATTAAAATGGTTTACTTCCTTTTACTCTTTTATGATACAAGTGCACTTTGCTTCTACAGTTAATAAAGGCAATAGTTCGACCTTGAAATTGAATTCATTATTTGTATTTTTCATTATTTCCTATGGGAAATAGTGCTTCAAAGTCCACACAAGTGAAATGGATTTTTGACCTTAGGTGCATCACTGTGGCTTATTTCCCTCCAGCAGTGTATTTGGAACACTACATTATATTTCCAAAGCCTTATTTGAAGTTTTCTCTCTAATGGTGGTTTAGTGTTAGCTACTGTACAGAGGTCCTCCAGGGAAATGCATGCGCGTAGTGATTTGACTCTCGGCAAGGTCGTGAAATCCCAGGTCTCAAGCTCCCTCAGGCTCTTTTAAGTGGCCAGTGACGTGTTGGAACACAGCCTGGCGTCAATCACGGCCAGCAGACGGGGTTCGCTCCCGGATGAATTTGTCCAAATAAATAACTGGAAAATTGGACACATGAGAGCTCATCCCTGAGAGAGAGGGAGCTGTTAATGAGGATGGAAGCTGTCCCACAGTGACACACGCACAAATAGAAATAATGAAGTCAATGTGGTGTTATGTCTGTTTATGCACCCCAACCCTGTGGAAAAATCTTTGGCCCACTTCAATTTTTGTTATTTTTTCTTTTCTTTTATTTTTTTTATACTTTGCCACAACAAACCAGCTACATGCTTGGAAGCGTGAGGAACCTATAGAAATAGCTTCTTTATTACTAAAATGACTTTTTTTCTGGTTTTAGCATACTGAAGACACTCTAAATTTTGGAAGAAGTGCATCCGGGCAAAGCGTATGTATTTTACCCAGGACAGTACACAGCCACAATGTGTCCCATTGAAAATCCGGCTTACAAGTTCATCATGACAGAACGCACAAAAAAAGGTATGTGGTGAAGGAGTTGGCCATTTTGGTTCCAGGGGTCGGACCTGAACCAATTTGTCTTTTTAAATGTCTCAATATTGCTCTATTTACAGGATAACTTCAAGGATAATTAATTTAAATTTTGCAAAGCTGTTACATCTGCAAAATATGACTTCTGAAAGAACCTTGTCTATGAAGCAAGTATTGTGTGATTTCATAATGAGTTCATCATGGGCAGGTGGTCATTACCTGAGCCCTGAGTAAATGTGCAAGGGCCAAAATGGTCGTCCCCTGAGATGGATAGCAACGAGTGGATTTTGCTGCTTAATTCATATTCCACAAACGCAATATTAATCAGAATACTGTGTTTAGACTAGCGGTGCTGAATAGAACATATTATTTTAAAGATCATTTTTTAGGTGACTACTTCTTTAACTAAAGAGTCAAATAAAAGGCAAACAAAATACACATTTGTTGAGAAGAATGGGTCTTCAACTGCCAAAGTTCGATGTAGTCTAGTTTTCCGTTACCTTTAACAAACAAATTTGCATTGCTCACTTGGCCGTTATGCAGTATATCACACTTGTAGTTTTTATAGCCAAAAGTAATTACTCTCAGCACACCACTGGCTGACATTACTATGCCATCTATTTTTTTTTTTTAATTACTCAATCCGTCCATTATCTGAGCCGCTTCTCCTCACAAGGGTTGCGGGAGGTGCTGGAGCCTATTCCAGCTATCTTCGGGTAGTAGGCGGGCATATAAAACATCTGTTCATAGAGGAATTACTGACTACTTTCTGTATGTATTCTGACAATTTAGTAAAAAAAAAAATGGATGTTAAATTTCAAAACTTACCAAAACTGTAACACATTTTACGAAACAAAGAAACAAACAAACAAACGAAAAAAAAAAAAACCAGACACAAGGATGGTCTCTGGTGTGCTTGTGTTGCAGTAAAATGCTAATGACTCATTGTTGTTAAAAGCAATAGTTTGGAGCCTGCATTGCAGTTATTCTAACAGAGAGGTTCATTAGGTTTTTCACATTTCCCATCGGGGAGAAGAGTGGAAAAGACAGGCTTAATAATTACTCCAATAATAAGAAGACACAGAAGAGGAGGGAAACATTCAGCCTACCTGCCCGACATCATGCTTATTCTCTTTAATTGCTTTTATGTTGTTTCTCCCCCACTCCCCAATTGCAATTGCTGCTTTTAAATGTTTGGTAAAAAAAAAAAAAAAAAACCTTTGCGCACCTTACATAAACAAAGCTACTGCTTCAGTCTTTTAATATAATTCAGGATTTACGAATTAAAATTAAAAGCATGCTTCATGAAAATGCTATCCACGATATAGCTTGATAGCGTATAGCATCCACAAGTTATTATTGAAAACAAATGTACCTAAAAGATTTCCCCAAGGACCTTGACACAACATTGTGTCTGACCGATTCTGACTTTGAATTCAAGTTGCGTCACCATGCAAAATGATATAGGTGAGCAACAGCTATGGACAAAAGTATTGGGTCACAGAACCATATGAAAAGTATAGACAATATTTGTTTGGGATGCAAGAAAATCTGTGGAAATAGTTTTGTCTGTTTTATAACGAGAATCATACAGGTTTTTGACGGGCTGACTCTTCCACACCAATTCATCAAAGCATGGCATTAGGTATCTAGCTTTGTGCATTTGAATAGAAAACAGCCTTGCCCAATTTTTTCCAACAAAGACGATATTGTGCCGAGATAAACAACTCGGGATGAATATATCTGGTCCAACGTATGGTTGATTGATTCATACATTAAGTCACTCACCTCAATACTTTTGTCCTAATAATTTATTTTGTTATAAACTAACATAACCACTTGTGAAATATGCGCTGAATGTGTTGCCTAAATATGATTTGTTTTTGTGTGAAATAAAATAGATTATTCATCAATTTACAGCACTTTCACGCACTTATGAAGACGGATCATAATAAGCCCCTTTTCTTTTTTTTCTCTGGTGCCCCCCTTAGGACAAAGTTAATCAATCAATCAAGCAGTGAAATAGCAAATTTTCCATGTCCTTCCTTTCATTTTTTAAAGTGTGCTAGGGACACAAGCAGAAGGCTCGACCTTTAGCCTTTTTATGGAGCTAATTTTCCACAGAGATAATTTGGCTCAGCATTAGCGCGGAATAAGTGATAAGCTCGGGCGCTCTCATTAGTGCCCTGCCATTCACTTTCTGGCTGGCAGCCTCTTTACCTTTGAGCGCCTGGCTTAAAATGCCAGACGGACCGACACGAGTTGGCGTCGGCCAAAAAGGTCTCAGCGAAGAGCTACATAAGTCAGCGTGGGTGACGACCAGATTACAGATAGCAAACGCTGACCTGTCATTCATTTTTCACACATCAAACGCATTTTTAACGAGTCTCACATGCGCTCGGGTTCAGGAGCAACTACCAACGCTTCAAAGTATTCCCGAATTTCTAACACATGCAGCTAAAATGTACAGTATACCTGCATATGCTGTGCTATATAAAGGTGCTTATACAGTATCATAGAGTAGAATTGGATCATAGTACCCGTTTTGGGAGTGAGACTGATAGTTGCTAAATAATTAAAAAGATAATTGAACTCATTATATGGTACTTCTAATCGAGCACAGAGGGCAAACTAAACAATGAGCATCAGGCATCATTTGAAAGGAACATCTAGTGGTAATGTTACTGTATATCATCTTCACTGTGCTGCTGTTCGGGGTTTGATCGTCTCAAGTAGAAATGCGTTGAGTTTTACTTTTCCCCCATGCTTATGTGGGTTTTCTCTCATAATGCGTGCAGTATTTGTTAAGGCAATTGACGACTGAAATATTAGGACTGGGCAATCCAAATTTAATTTCTATTTTGGCTTTTCAACATCGTAAAAAAAAATATATAATTAGAAAGGCACGGTGTGTTTTATGCAGAGATGGGCACTTGACCCATTTCTGCAGGTCAGTCTCCCACCCTCCGGTCGCGATCTGGCTAGCCTTTCGGCCTCGACCCGCCGACCTTAATCTTAAAAATTGCCGACCCCCGCCCCAACCCTGTTAGGCGAAAAAAAAGGAGAAAAAAAAGCATTTGTATATGACGCTGCCGCCGGAGAGATGCTAAGAGGTTTATTTAAACATCATTGTTTGTGTATGGAGAGACATGAGACAGCAGCGTGCGTTCAAGCGTGCCTGTATTTCCTTATTCTCACATCACGTAACCCGCATGTCCCACCTTCTACTGGGGCATACCATTAGAAGAGGTAATATAACAGTCATTAGCTGGCTAATTTGTTATACAAATCCGCATACCTTATTATGGTGGTAAGTGTTTTGTCAAACTGAAGTGGGTTAATGGTTTGACTTCCCTTCTGTTTTCTCTTTCTGTTGTATTGCCCCCCACATTTTGTAATGGTATGTATGCCCCAGGAGCAGGTGGGTGGCGTGGGTTATGTGACGTCAGAATAAGAAAATACAGTCACGCTTTAACGCACACTGCAGTCTCACATCTCTTCATACACCAGTGATTCTCAAATAGTGGGGCGCGCCACCCTGGGGGAGCGCAATGCGATGCTGAGGGGGGCGCGTGGGACCCTGGGGAACATGTTTTTTTGCATAGTTTTGGGACCAAAAAAAGCGATCTCAGGCAACGCGAGTTTGAGCGCGTCAAAGCTGTTTGTGCCCCTAGTTCACGCAGTACTGGTTTAAAAAAGTGTCACTCTGTCACGCAGTACTAATTAAGAATAAGACTGTTCCGCCCCTGGGACGGACTGCCCAGCTCTGGTTTTATGTTTATGTTTCTCAAGATAGCACCCTAAATGCACTGTGGTTGCTTGTACAACAAGCACGTTACCAATGTTATTTTGCCCTCCCTGGGCATGCTTTAAACTGTTTAATGACACCCTAGTTGGAGTTTGCTGTAAAACTAAACACAAAACTGAAAGAATTACACACATTGCATATTTAGATATGAAAGACATACTTTGTTTTGGAAACATCGTAAATGCTAATGCTCACGGCCAATGTAGAATCCCACGTAGATCCTAATAGAAAATGAGCATATATTTCTGGCAGTGATATTTCTTCAGATAATACTCTTTTTTTCAATATTACAAAATATACTATCTATATTATGTACTATATATAAAATCTACTATATTTATTACATTTTTCGTGGGAAACGCATATCGGAAGAACCCCACTCCCACACCTTCGGTCAGGTCCATAGTGTATTTCTGTTGTCTGATTTGTTGATTGGAGCTGCTCAAAACAATGTAATTCCCACAAAGGTGATTATGCGGGAGATGACAACTCTCGGCCAAGGTAAACTTTTCAAGGAAAATTTGCGGATAAAGTACATGGTGAGGATAGGTCGGCCAACATTCTGTTTACTGCAAATGGCTGCCTTATTTCAATTTTTATTTTTTTTATGGCAACAGGCCATAGACTAGTGGTTGGGGGTCCATTAGGTCAGTTAAGAATCTAATTCCATGTCCGAAATGCACCGCATGCCACTGAAGACAATGTTTGAAACCCTGCGGGTGCTTTGGCATATGTGCTCCATTCGAAAAAGAGTGTTGTTGGAATGTGCTGTTCACACTCTGGGAATGCTGGAGTGCACTTTGACTACTCTGACTCAGGACACCGAGCATTACAGCGTCAGGACAAGCATGAACGCTTTGTAAATTCAAATTAAGGGAGCCTGTTCTGCCACCTGGAACACTCACTCTCAGAGTAGAGTTAGGGCATCATATTGCATTTAGGTAAGATGGTAAGATGCATTGAGGTTTGTGACAGGCACAGCATTTGCTAACAGGGATAGCTTTTGAAAAGCAGCCTATACTTAAATGTGCTGTGAAATTGTTGATGCAGAGAGAGCGTTTGTTGCTGCTCCATTTGTGTTTTGTGATCCATTGCAAGCTCCACATATACAAATCTGCCCAATAATAGACAATTAGAATGTAGGGCCTGGTGATGAATTGCTAGCTCCATGAGGTAGAATAAAATTCATGTTGCTTTGGAAGGGCTTATGTGCTTACCATTTTCGTCATGGTAACGAAATTCGTGCTTGCCTTTGGTCCAAAAGTAAAACAAAGTACATGGGACAGATCATTTGCATGACATTGGTCAAAAATGTTCGTTGTTAGTTGGTGGTTGTTGAGGATAAGCACGTCAAGGATTTAAAGACAGCTAGGAAATGTTATAAATCGTAGTGAGATAAAATGCATATTATGATTATGAAACTACTGTCATTCCAGCCACGTCTTCGAGCTCTTCCGGAGGGATCCCCAGGCATTCCCAGGCCATCCGGGGTACATAGTCCCTCCAGCGTGTTCTGGGTCATCCTTGGTGCCTCCTGCCGGTGGGACATGCCCGGAACACTTCACCAGGGAGGCGTCCAGGAGGCATCCTTATAAGATGCCCAATCCACCATATCCGGCTCCTCTCAACGTGGAGAAGCAGCGGATCGAGTCCATCTTGGATGACCGAGCTTCTCACCCTATCTCTAGGGGAAAGCCCGGGCACACTGCGGAGGAAACTAATTTCTGCGGCTTGTAACCGAGATCTTGTTCTTTCGGTCACGACCCACAGCTCGATAGGTGAGGGTATGAACATAAATCGAGAGATTTGCCTTTTGGCTCAGCTCATTCTTCATGATGACAGACCGTTACAAAGTCCGCATTAGAGCAGTTGCTGCACAGATCCGCCTGTTGATCTAACGCTCTATCCTCCCCTCACTCGTGAACAAGGCCCCAAGATACTTGACATCCTCCACTTGAGGTAGGATCCCTTCCCTGACCTGGAGAGGGCAATCCACCCTTTTCTGACTGAGAACCATGGTCTCAGATTTGGAGGTGCTGATCTTTATCCCAACCGCTTCACACTCTGTTGCAAACCGCTCCAGTGAGAGTTGGAGATCATGGCTTAAAGATGCCAACAGTACCACATCATCTGCAAAAAGCACAGATACAATACGGAGGCCTCCAAACCGGACACCTTCATTGCTTCGGCTGAACTGAACTTCTGTCCAAAAAAAGTTATGAACAGAATCGGTGACAAAGGGCAGCCTTGGTGGAGTCCAACCCTCACAGAAAATGTATCCAACTTACTGCTCTGACATCGCTGGTACAGGGATTGAACAGCCTGTGTTAGTAGGCTCAGTACCCTGTACTCCTGAAGCACTCCTCACAGGAATCCCAGATGGACAAGGTCGAACACCTTCTCCAATTTCCACAAAACACTAGTAGACCGGTTGCGCCGAGAGCGTAGAGCTAGTCCACTGTTCCGCGGCCGTGACGAAACCACACTGCTACTCCTGAATCTGAGATTCAACCTTCCAATGGACACTCCTTACCAGAACCTCTGAATAGATCTTACCAGGGAGGCTGATGATTGTGATTCCTCTGTAATTGGAACACACCCTCCAGTCCCCCTTCTTAAAAAGGGGGATCACCACCCCAGTCTGCCAATCTAGAGGTACTGTCCCCAATGTCTATGTAATGTTGTAGAGGTGTGTCAACCAAGAGAGCCCCACAACATCCAGAACCTTTTTAAACTCTGGGCAAATCTCATCCACTCCCGGGGCCATGTCACAGAGGAGCTTATTAATCACCACTTCAACCCCAGAGATAGGTGAGTCCACCGCGGAGTGTTCAGGCTCTGCTTCCTCAATAGGAGGTGTGTCGATGGAATTGAGGAGGTCTTCGTAGTATTCTCCCCACTGACTCACAACGTCCCGAGTTGAGGTTAGCAGGACCTCATCTCCACTATAAACAGTGTTATTGGTACACTGCTTCCCTCTAATGAGACGCCGGATGGTAGACCAGAATTTCCTTGAAGCCGTCCGGAAGTCGTTTTCCATGGCATCACCGAACTCCTCCCATGCCCTGAGTTTTTGCTTCAGCAACCGCCAAAGCTGAATTCTTGTTGGCCAGCCGATACCTGTCAGCTTCCTCCGGAGTCCCACAGGCCAAAAAGGCCCGATAGGACTCTTTCTTCAGCCTGACAGCATCACTTACTACTGGTGTCCACCAGCGGGTCCAAGATTGCCGCCACGACAGGCACCGCCACCATACAACCACAGCTCCGATCGGCTGCCTCGACCAAGTTCTGTAGGAGGTGGGAGTTGAAACTCTTTCTTTCTGACAGGGGACTCTGCATAATTTTAATTATTTTATTAAATTATATTTTTATTTTGATTATTATCATTTCTCACAAGTTTATTCTGCGTAGTTCAATTACACAAACATTTGCATTTTTTGATCAGTCTAAAATAAAAGATGAAAAATCTGTCATTTTCTTACTTGTTTTGAGTTAGATTAAAAACAATAAAATACTTGAAATAAAAAAAGAATGACTTGAAATAAGTGGTTCGACATTGCAGTTTGCGAGCCTAATTCACATTTTGTGCCTCATCATAACACGCACAAATTGAGAATCAACAACTGAGACGCTCAAAAAAGCTTTGCTGGGCTGGACACACGCATGTTGCTAACATCATGGCATGCGCATACAAACAATCATAATGGCGAGAAAAAAGAACAGACAGTGGCGTGGAAAGTATATGTAACATTTTAACTCATGCTATGGTTGCTAACTGCAAAGCCAGTATCTGATGAACAAATGTCGAACAAATGTCAAACAAATTTGTTACCTAAAGGTTCTTTTTGGATAATAGTCAGTCGATACTGCCCACTCCCCACCATCCAGGTACACTTGCGTAGTCTATTCTTTAGGTCTTTTTTTTTTTTTTTGCTGAATATAACACTTCTATACAAACGCACATCTTCAGGATGTCTCCACTGACATGACTTTGACAGCTGCTTGTCCTGCCTCCCTGACTGACCTGCACAGATGGACAGCATCTTGACAGAAGCATGCGACAATTGGGTGGGGTCTGGTCAGTGACTGACTTGTAGTGTAACGTCTTGCCCGGTCCAAGAGTCAAAACGTTTTTATCTTGTAGTGTGTCAGCTCAACTGTCGTGAACAACAAAACAGTTGTGTAGTCTTAGATTGACACGTAATCATTAAGTTTTTGGGTCATGGAGTAGAGTTTTCACAGAAGTCTGGCTGAAGCTGCGTTAATTAAAGTGGAGTGTATCCAACTTTGCACAGCACAATAGGGGCCAAATTATTAAGTATCTGGACGCTGAAGAGAAAATCTTATCTTCTAAACAGAAATGAATTTATTAATAGAGTCTACAGTTTTGATTTTTTTCTCCATTATAGTTTTTTAATCCATTGACTAAAACACCATACAACGGATTCAGAAATAGAGATCTTAAACTGAATTTTTTTTAAAATTTCTATATTATTATTTGTGTTTGAAATTACCCCGCTGAAAGTTTCTTGACAAGAAAATAAATTGCTGCTCTACACAATGTGCAGAAATAACTTTCGTCTTTGTTGATTATATAAAAAGAAAAAAAAGTGTTTAATAAAACACTTTGCGTCAAGCTATCGGGATATACCTGCAAGAAACTGCTACTCAAAATTTTCAGTTTTTAATTGTCAATTGAAAATTAAAACAACAAATGATACACAAATTAACATGTTTCAAGTATGTTTTTTTCTCAGTAATTTTATCAGAGGAAATTTCAGAAACACACACAAAAAAAACCCGCATAATCCACTAAACCACTTTTCACCCTATCTCCGCGAAGTGAAACTATAACGGAAAGAAATGTTTGAGTCCAATTCATGTCTCCGAATTGAATAGCTGTAGCTGACAAGGCTCTTTGTGGCCCAATGAGCGACATGCTGAGAAATCGGCGCGAGCAGTCACAGCTTCTTGGCCACATTGTCACATCTCATATCATTAGCGCCGTTGAAGGCAAAAGAAGCCTGACATGTTGCATGGTTACGGCCATCATGACCCGCTATCACATCATCAAGGAGATTGTGAGGAAGGTTGTTCTACTTATAGCACTTTATTGAGTGAGCATGGTTATTAGACTGTGATTGTGCTGTAATGTAAGATATAGATAGTTTTTCCGTGACGTAATGCACCGCCATATTGAGGGTCAATGCGTTGTTGTCTTCCCAGACTTACTAGGTGTTTGAATAGAGAAATTTGATTGACAGCCAGAGTCAACATTCCCTGATTGATTTGTCAAGGAAAACATGGGTGTACACCGCCTACTACCCGAAGATAGCTGGGATAGGCTCGTGAACCCCCCCCCCCCCCGCGACCCTTGTGAGGAGACGCGGTACAGATAATGGATGGATGAATAGCGCAGTTTTACTTTTCCATCAGCCATCTGAGCTTTAATGAGACAATTGAGCAATGGTAATATTGCTACAGGTTATTTTTACGGGGAATCACGATGTAGCGTTCCATGGACAGGCTTGTGAAATGACTGAGAATATATACTTATCATCTGAATTATTAAATGGTTCCACATAAAGCCTAGAATCAGAATCAGAATGTCCGTTATTGTCACAATAAAATACATTATATTGCAATTCTGCAAGGTATGGGTAGTTGTGTACGAGAGTTCAGCATGCAGAATGCATGGGGAAGAAACCGTTCCGGTTATATTGATTTACTATATATATATCCATCCATCCATCCATCTTCTGTACCGCTACTCCTCACTAGGGTCGCGGGGGGTGCTGGAGCCTATCCCAGCTATCTTCGGGCAGTAGGCGGGGGACACCCGGAACTGGTTGCCAGCCAATCGCAGGGCACACAGAGACGAAAAACCATCCGCACTCAGACTCATACCTAGGGGCAATTTAGAGTGTTCAATCCGCCTGCCATGCATGTTTTGGAATGTGGGAGGAAACCGGAGTACCCGGAGGAAACCCACGCAAGCACGAGGAGAACATGCAAACTCCACACATGCTGGCCGGAACCGGGATCGAACCCACGCCCGATGCTGTCTCTCACTGTGAGGCCATCATGCTGCGGCACGGTGGCCGACTGGTTTGGCTGATGATGCAACAGCAATTTCCGGATATAAGGTAACAATCTGTCCATGTTTCCAGAGTCAGTTCACGCATCTCTCGTCTTTTTCGCACGATTCGTCGTGCTATTCTGAAGTGTGTAAATTGCTTCAGTTCACGCCGAAGAAAATAGCCCCAATGTTGGCATATGTCATCCAGTCTTCATTGTATTCGTCCCAGTTATGTCAAAAGCTGTTAACAAGCTGGTAAATTGTTCTCCAGTGGCTTTTTTTCTACCTGTCAATCCAATTAGCGGTGTGTGTAATTGCCCAATGGCGCCATAGCAAAATTAGCCAAGCCCTCTCTCCTTTGTCAGACAGATCATGTTTTGTTTTGATTTTTCTATGTTGCCAATATGTTTTGTGGAACTGATTTGGAGTGATTGCACTTTCAATGCGGACCTGCAATTAGTTGTCCTACACAGCGTTGTTAGCACACACCCACAGTTTAGACATGCTCTTATCTTTATAATAATACAAAATTGTAAGGATTAAATATTTTCTTAGAAATGTGTTTTGTCATCTAATTTGGATTGTGTTTTTTCTATTTTTAGTAGATTGATTTATATTAGCAATTCAAGTAGGCTCTCTATCTAAATGTCAAGTTTTATATTTTAGGGCCCACAAATGTCACAACAGTTAACTTGAAAAAGTAATTTAGTAACTTTACACAATACTTGCTTTTAAAGTAATTTAGTTAGATTACAAATTACCTTAATTGCTACATTTAGCAGATACCAACCAACATGCTTCGCATAAAAATGAGACCCGATTTTGCCACTTAATCTGAGGTGTGTTTTAAAAGTGATGTTTAAGAAGTTTGTTTTTATTAAAAATAAAACAAAGACAGCCAACTTTTTAGACTCATCATCCATCCATCCATCATCTGTACCGCTTCTCCTCACTAGGGTCGCGGGGGGTGCTGGAGCCTATCCCAGCTATCTTCGGGCAGTAGGCGGGGGACACCCTGAACTGGTTGCCAGCCAATTGCAGGGCACACAGAGACGAACAACCATCCGCGCTCACACTCATACCTAGGGGCAATTTCGAGTGTTCAATCGGCCTGCCATGCATGTTTTTGGAATGTGGGAGGAAACCGGATAGACTCATCATAATTACTTCAATTGAAATTAAATGATATGTTGAGTATTTTCAGGATTTCACTAAACAAAAATATATTTTTTATAATTTCCAAAATAAATCTCACATAATTGACATTTAACAATTAGTGTGGCAATGGCAAAACTCAACATTTAGATTGTACATTGTTTATAAATATAAAAAATAAAATAACGATTAAGTTTGAGGACCTGCTGTTATCACACAATAAGGTGTGCCTGTGATTACAAACTGCCCTGCGATTGTTTTTGTGTATGTTTTGTATTTTTTTTTATTGACGTAGAATTATGAAAGGGATGGTGATAAGACTGTCGACTGAGCAGAGTGTTTAACAAACCTTAATATTTTAGGTTTTAGCTGACACAAACTCAAACTTGTGACTGTTCTCCCATCTTAAAAAGGCAAATCTCTCTTAGGGTTTAAGGACATGAGTCTCAATGCGCTGAAAACAATGTTACTCCCTCAGATGTGAATGTTAATTTGATGGCTCCCACAATGCCTTTCACTATGTCCAATCCCAGGGGTTCCCTTTGTTGCATGTATTGATATATAAAGACTCACATGCAACTCATTTGGTATCAATTTCCTTAAACAAATATCGACACCAACTTATAAAAAAAAAATGTGAGTGCATGCATTAATTTCAACTCTTTTTGGTAGTTTACTTGACTTGCACACATGCGGTTCTCAGTGGTGGGCGGTCAAGGCCATCTCTGCTGGCCTAACATAATCAAGAAATCATGATCATATTCTTCACATTGATGTCATATTATATCCTGATGTTGTAATTTTAGGAGAGAGTTTTTATCCAATCAGAATTGACCTAGCTGTTGCCAGGCAGATTTCATAATACCAGGAGCACGCACTATTCGTCCAAGGCCCTCAGATGGAATCATGCGGGCGTCTGTTCTGTGCGAGTAAGGGGGCTTTTACAGTTGCGATAGCCAATCAGATCACGAGTTGATGACAGTAAGGCCTTCTTTTAATACTATTTCACTATTCTTGCTTTTTTTAACCACAATGGCCAAAGGAGGGAAATTGTGGATTTCATTGCAGATACAATTGCAAGGCCATTTTCACGACGGACACTCACTCAGTAGTTAAGAGTTTTTTCTGTATGTTATTTCTCCAGCTGTGATGTCATAAATTATGGTAATTTGAGGGGGATTTATTCAGAATCAGAATCAGAAATCCCTTTAGTGTCATTGTACTCAAGTGTGCAATGAGATTAGAGAGCTCCCCTCTCCAGTGCAATACAACAATAATTCAATTAAATATATAAATTAGATAAATAAGAGAATAAATAGTGAGATGGAAAATAATACGAAATAGGATATATAAAAACACATCACATCGCTGTTCTGCAAGGTAAAGGGGGTCGTGTGTGTGTGTGAGAGTTTAGAATGGAGATGTCTCTTGGAAAGAAACTGTTTCTCAGTCTAGGCTCTCGATGGACGAGTGGTAGAAGGCCAGCAGCAGCTTCCTGTCCAGGTTGAATTTCCTGAGGACTCTCAGGAAGTGCAGACGCTGGTGGACCTTCTTTACCACTGTTGTGGTGTTGTGTGTCCAAGAAAGGTCATTGGAGGTCTGTACTCCCAGGAACTTGAACATGTGGACCCTCTCTACACACACGCCTTCGATGCAGAGGGGGGGCGGCACCGTCTTGTTCCTCCTGAAGTCGATGACGATCTCCTTTGTTTTTGCAATGTTGAGTGTCAGTCTGTTGTCCTCGCACCAAGCCGTCAGTCTCTGGACCTCCTCTCTGTAGGCCGTCTCGTCACCTCCCGAGATCAGACCGACCACTGTCGTATCGTCAGCAAACTTGACGATGGTGTTGTTACCGTGGGCCGGGCTGCAGTCGTAGGTGTAGAGGGTGTATAGGAGAGGGTTCAGCACGCATCCTTGAGGGGAACCGGTGCTCAGCGTACGGGTGGAGAACGTGTAGGGGCCAAGCGACACAGTCTGGGGTCTGTTGGTCAGAAAGTCCTTAATCCAGATGCGTGTGAGGGCAGGGAGGCCAAGAATGTCCAGTTTGGCGACGAGGATGTCCGGGATGATTGTGTTGAATGCCGAGCTGTAGTCCACAAAGAGCATCCTGGCATAGCTCTGCTGTTGTTCCAGGTGACCCAGCACAACATGCAGAGCATGTCGATGGCGTCCTCAGTGGATCTGTTCGCCCGGTATGCAAACTGGTAGGGGTCCAGAGTAGGAGGAAGGCAGTCTCTGATGTGCTGGAGAGGAAGTCCAGAGTGGGAGGAAATTCAAGTCGGACTACTTTGCGCTACTGCGGGCTTTGCTATGGCTTCCGGGTTCTGGATATCGGAATTTCCGTTGTGAGGAATCGATCGTTAATGTAAAAAAGTTGTAGAAAATTTAATGCATAGGGTTTTTTTTCCAGGTGAGGGAATTTCTGTTTGACAGAGGACCGTAGGTGGGAATACTTACTGTACAGAGAAGAGACGCGCCTACTATTGAGCCTGGCCACTTACTGGCAGGAAGGCAACTTACATAGGTGCCGGAATATGACATGACTTGTTGGTGACACACCTAAATAACCCGTGTCCCTTACTTTTGTTACATCTGTAAAATAAGGAATGATTCACTGTGATCACTTAGAGATTTTGAGGCAACTGAGTTTTTTTAAGTAAACTCTACAATTCCGGTTTTACGGTGTGGGTGGATAGAACACACCTCCCAGCGTTGCATCTCCCATAAAGAGGCGCTGGAGTAAAATTTTTAAAGACAAAGGGACAATAGAACAGAATAAAAATTTAGGACAACAGGAAATAAAATGTGATTAAAAAAAACAAACAAAAAAGAAATGTAAAAAATGAGTGCATTCTTAAATATCTAAATAAATAATACAGAAATCAGATAAACGCTGATATTTGGTTCTAGGTCTTGAACCTGTGAAAAGGCCGGTGCCAGAGGTCCTCAGAACCCGGGAGGGTCAATATGATAAAAGCATGGCAGACACTGTAGATATGATGGCTTAAGGCCTTTAAGACATTTAAAATGTAGGAAAAAAAGAATCTTAAAACGGATCCTGGGACACACAGGGAGCTAATGCAGTGATCTTAAAAGCAGTGTAATGTGCTCGCACTCTCTGGTCGTAGTCAGCATATGAGCAGGTGAGTTCAGAAGTATTTGTTGAACTGACATGTTCTTTTTAGGAAGACCAGCAAAAATGGGGCATTACAGTAGTCTACACGACTGGAGATAAATTAACCTCAGCACCTCCGTCTTAGCCTGAAGAGAAACAAGCAGACTCTGGCTCTAGTCTTAAATTGGCCAAAACTTTAGTTGCAGTTTTTTCCGGACTATAAGCCGTTAATTTTTTCCCTAGATCTTGAACCATGCTGCTAATACAACGGTGCAGCTTTTCTGAGGATTTTTCTTTCACTAGTAGGGGCGCTCTATAGTTCAGAAAATACACTAAATAAGTCTAAAATGTTTTTCTCTTGGCTCTGTTCTGTTTTAATTAGCAAAGTTGTTGCCATGTTAAAAGACACTGTTTTAAGAATCTGTTTAAGTACCTTTATGTGCATTCACAGTACAAATACAACTATTTTTTTCAACATAGAAAACTGTGGCCTGTATATTCTTTTTATTCTTTATGTGTGGAATAAAATTAGAGTCAGAAGGAAAAATATAACAACCAGTTTCTTTACAAATTGTGAGGGCTCAAAATCTTGTTGTTTTGATCACAGTTTCTCCCACTTGCCGTCAGGACCAATAACTAAAGCCTGTTTTGTCCTGGTTGAGCTGTAGGAAATTCACTGCCATTTATTACTTAATACTGTAAGTAGATACCAAAGATGTCCAATGAAGATACAATAGATGTGATATATCGAAGTGTGGCATGAAACAGAGCTAATATTGATATTTGATGCTGGTTTATCAATACTTATGAGAACAGATAACGATAAGATGGATAATGTTCCAATTACTGACCTCTGTGCCATCGTCATGGCGATAGCGCCTCCACGCCCGGCCTGTGTCACTGTATAGGAGCATATACGTGCTGACCCAGTCCCAACTGTCGTAGCATCCCTGCGTGGCCACCGCTGTCACCTCCATCTGCTCCCTGAGGTCCAGCTGGAGCCACGGCTCCTTGTCGCTTGCCATCGGAGACCAGCCGCCGGCCTCTGACGGTAAAAATCAATGGCAACATTGATTTGGTCAACTCTTGTGGTTTTAAGCTGAGTCACTGCTAGCATTGTGTTGCAGTTGTGTCACATCCTCACATGTGGGAAATGGGATGGAACTTTCAAACTGTTTGATTTAATAAATCAGTGAGCCGTTAAAGAGAACATGACAAACTTTGAACTCATTCATCTCAAACATTTGGGTACCAATCCAATGTGTTCTTCCTCTAAGGTTAAAGGATTATTTGGAAATGACAATTTTTTTTCTCCATACTTTTTATATCATTCCAAATCAGTGGTGCGAGTTCAAGGGCTTCTGTGCTGGCCTAACATAATCAAAAAAGCATGATCATATTCTTCACATTGGCGTCATATTATACCTTGGTGTTAGATTTTTAGGTTAGAGTTTTTATCCAATCAGAATTCATCTAGCTCGTGTTGCCAGGCTGATTTCCTAATACCATTAGCATGCACGATTTGTCCGAGGAAGTCAGATACAATCTTGCGGGCATCTGCTCTGTGTGAGTCAGGGGCCTTACAGTAGATAGACAGTTGCAATAGCCAATCAAATCACAAGTTGATGACAGAAAGGCCTTCTCACTGGCCGAACGTTGAGAATGCGTCTGGTGATTGGATACTCACTTGTGAGGTGGTTCTCGCTTTGCGGAATCAACACACCATAAAGTTGTAACTGGCGACCGTTCGAAAATCTAAAATATATTCTTGCTTTTTTTAAACCACAATGGCTGAAGGAGGGAAAAGTGTTGATTTAATTGCAGATACACTTGCTAGGCCATTTTCAAGATGGACGTTTTACGAGAAGCTATGTGGTCCAACACTCACTCAGTACTGCGTAAGTGTCTTTCTGTACGTTATTTCTCCAGCTATGATGTCATAAATGATGGTCTTATGAGGGGGATTTATTCAAGTCGGACTAAGTAGGACTTCACTGAAGGCCTTCGTGTGAAATGAACGGCCCACCACTGTTCCAAATTATATTTATATTAAAGAACCTTAGACAAAAGGCTTTATATTCATATATCAATCGTTTTTTTAATACTCATTACAACTCATTTGGGTAACAGATGAGCAGGAACCTATCCTAGTTGACTTAGCTTGTGGTAGTCATTCACAGGTTATACAGAGAAAAAGAACCATTACATTCCCAACTTTAGACCCTTCGATGTGTACCTAACATGCACGGTTTTGGAACGTGAGAGGACTAGAAGAAAACCCATGCAACCACAGGAAGAATGCATAAACTCCACTCAGGCAGGCCTGAGCCGAGATTCGAATCAGGAAACGCTCAACTGTGAAGAAGACATCCAAACCACCACACACCTGTGGTGTCCTGTGCTTTTTAACATGTTTGATGGTGTCTCTAGTTTCCCTTTCAGGGCTTGGGCGGTTTCGTAGTTCCATTCCTTGTCACGCCCCTGCAATTTCAGTCGCCAGTCCCTGCGCACCTGCAGCTCATCAGCGTCATCAACAACAGGATAAAAACTCAGTGCAGCCACAAGTCAGGCGCCGGATTATCCCATTCCAACCGTGGTACACTGGCTCCTACATACGACCAGTCAACTTGCTCTGCGTTTACCTCTGTTCTTTTGCTTAACCATATTCCCTGTATTCTTGCTTGCTTCTTCAAAGCCTTCTGCCAAAGCCAAATGCTGCTGGAGGTGCCTGGGATTTAGCGCAGCCCCAGCGGGGATCGCACCTTCTCTGTTGCCGGTCCTTCCTTATGGAATGAGCTTCCATTAAATGTTAGGCAAGCCCCCTCTCTGTCCACTTTTAAAACTCGTTTGGAGACACATTTTTGTTCTTTGGCTTTTGACTCAACATGAGACTGTCGCACTTCTGCTATTCTTCTGGTATCTATTGTTTTCCCTTTAATATGTACGCTAATTTCCCGCTAATTCATATTACACCATATGGAAAGAGTTTTGTTTCAGCTCCAGCTGTTGTGAAAAGCGCTATATCAATAAAGTTGTATTGTATTGTCCGCCCAAGCCCAGTGTCACCACCGCCTCCCCTTGGAAGATCGGAGAGCATCTACCACTCCACTCGTCTGGTCTGCCGAACTCTGGACCTGCTGTCTTCACTTGCTTTCCCCAAAAATAAACCCCTTGTTAATTCCGATTGCTCTTGGGTCCTTTTCTCACCATTACGGTTCCACTTAACCGTTACAACACCACTGTGCTGTCTCCAAACAACAACATTTTGTAACGTAGGAGGAATCAGGCCAAGCGGCGATCTAGCATAAAACTCTTTTCATCAAAACGGTTATTGTTGGCCGTAATCACACCGAGGCGAGTAACACAACGTTGACAAGTGTATAAATACTATCAGTTCAAATAACTAACCAATGAACTAATTGACTGAGTAATTTGAAAGTAAACTTCGTAAAACCTGTCAGTGAATTAATAGCAGGGCCGTAATATTATGGATGGAGCAAGGTTCAAGTCAGTCCAAGTCTTCAACAAAAAAAAATCACTGTGGAGGAAGCAGGGGGAGAGGTACAGTGACAGTTTAATGTTTAAACTGATTTTTTTTTTAAACATAGACAGCTGAAGTAACAGCTGGTTGCAGCGCAGACACTCACCGTCTCTCCTGTGCAACTTGGCGTGGTGGGCGGCGTAGCTGACCGACGACTGTGACGAGCTCTGAAAGGACGAGCGCGGCAGTGCGGACACCAAAGGGCCGTTGCAATTATCTGCCGGGGAACAACAACGAGACAGTGACAACAGTGACTTTTATTTTTAGTCGCATGTAAACAATGCAAATGAGCTGTGATGGAAATAATGAGATGCAAAGAAAACATCCTAATTTGGCTGTATTAGAATAAACCTTTGATTTTTTTTTTTTGCTGGCATATTTACATACATACACTGCATCACACTGAGATTTTAATCATGCTCATGACAATGATGCCCTCATTACTCTAGCCGACTGTTTTTGTATTGGTTTTGGTCAACATCTAGAACAATGGTATATATGCAGTCTTCCCTTGACTTGTATAACAAGAAGGCTCAAAACTTTACAACATCACCTGTGAAATTCAGGGTTTTAGAATGCAAACGTGAATGACACTGGAACCAAATATGCTCCATTAATTCATATGTGGGAGAAATTGCTTGGAATTTCCTA
This sequence comes from Idiotropiscis lumnitzeri, assembly GCF_059441095.1. Lineage (NCBI taxonomy): Eukaryota > Metazoa > Chordata > Actinopteri > Syngnathiformes > Syngnathidae > Idiotropiscis > Idiotropiscis lumnitzeri. The sequence continues at coordinate 2,682,989 of NC_142404.1, forward strand.
CCCAGCTTTCCGCAATACACTGTGTTCAAATTTACAGCTTACAAAGTTATTGATTTTTGCATCCATGCATCACTCTTCCATGTTTAGCAGGAATGTTTGCCCCGACTTTTTTTTCCTGACTGCAAATTCATCCACTTTGCAGCTTGTGGCTAGAAAATGCAGGAAGTTGTGAGCGGCAGAACACAACGGTGCAAAGTGCGTCTTTACCTGTCGTCGTTGGAGCTTTGAAAGCGGGGATTAGAGAAAATAACAAGGCTGCCTCACTTATCCAGCTCTCAGATGCTTCAAACAGTCTATTAACCCATGCAGTGACCCTTCAAACGAGACACAAAACGCTCCCGCTACGTATGCGAGTGTGTGTGTGTGTGTGTGGGGGGGGGGGGGGGTGTGCGTTTGTGTGTACGTGAGTGTGGAGTGGTTGTGTGTGCACATCAGCATCCCATGTTGCAATGCAACAGGCGGGAGCTGGTTCAGTCTCGCCATCCAAACCTGTCACTCCTACCCTCTTTTAACTCCCGCCTTTCCACCCTCCTGATGCTTCCTACATCCCCCCACCCCGCCACAATGGGAGCAGCCAGTCGAACAACAGCAGCCACTTCCCAGCTTGGATTAACTGAGTTGTTGCATTCAGGCCCAGAATGGCAGAGTGTAATGAAAACTGGCGCCAGTTTGATTACAATCATCGCTCCATCACTGTTCGCCTGAGAGGCCTTTGCCTCTAGCCAACAAAAAGCCGTATTAGTCTTGGTCAAGTTCATTTATTTATTTATTTTCCTCCCAGCAACAGGCCGTCCATCTGATGAACAATGTCGACAGCATCGCTCCCTTGCATTTTGGAGCGTCCCGCTGCATTCCAACTGACCCGGTTTGATTGCGCTCGCTCACCGAGAGATTTCTACGCTAATCCCGATTTCCAAGTGTGACTAAAGTGGATCAAGCCGTCTTATCCCGAGACTCAAATTGTTGGCGGGGCGGCAACCGCACTCGCAGATGTTCATTGGCGAAGGGGAGAAATGAGAGCACTGGCATGGCATCTTGACACAGCACAGCCGGGGCTATTATGCAAGCCCTGGGCTGGTAATCTGTCAAAAGTATCCTGCCTCCTACTTTTGATCCCTCCGCTGGATGAGCCTCTCAGTCTTATCTCACTTTCCATTTGTTTTCAAGCACAACTCTTTACCGAATGGGACTTTGCTGAGCTTCATGTGCTACACCTTAAATGTGACATTGTATGTCAACAAGTGAAAACAGTCCCAGTTGTCTATGACATGCTTTGGTGAAACCAACCCGAGGATTTAGAAAAGGGGTCTGCAACCCGCTGCTCCAGAGCCACATGTGGTTATTTTATTCTTCTGCAGTGGCTTTTTGTGACTTTGTCATGTGGATAATTAGCGTTTCATTTCAATCTAAACCTAGTTCTTTTGTTTTCAGATGTAATTTGACAGTAAATTTGAAGACTACATTGCTCTTGTAACATAAAAATGAAATGATTGTATTTTTCTGTCACTCAAAATGTGTCACGGGTACCTAATTTTGATTGACAGAGCCATTTAACCCACAGTAAGCAAACCATGGATAAAATAAAGAAAAGATACATTTCTGAAAAAAATGCACGTTGAATGCATAAACTACATTAAAAAACAAAACATCGCTCACGCCTCACAGTTGGAAATGAAGATGACATATCAAGCCCCTATGTGCCGACGCCATAATATGGTAAGGTTCAGGCGAAAAAGTCACAACAATCAGGTAAAATAAATATTCTGATTGGCTTTTGTTTCGGAAATATATATTTTATATTGAAATAGTCCTTTTCAATTCAATTTAACAGCTGACTGTACGCTCTGCATTAAAGTGATGACTGAGCAGAGACCGCATGACTTTTTTGGAGCTCTGTAGGTGGATAATTTAAGTTTGAATTTAATTTCATGAATATGAGGAGGGCTCAAATTGAGATTGAGCATTCACTTAAAGTAATTATTTAAAAAGCTTCAACAAAGCATATTTTTTAGAGTCCAAAAAGGATTTTGTTACATGCAGAAATAAAATGTCTCATTGATTTCATAAAAACAACATACTCAACAGCATACTAGTTTTTCAAGGTAAAAAAAAAAAACTGTGTTACTATTCCGCAATTTAGATGGCATACGAGTTTTGTTGTGCTCTTTGTTTTGTTTTTTTCGTTTTATTTCTAGGGGAGAAAGTTGAGACATCTCTGAGTATTTTAGGTTTCCAACCCCATTCATGAGTAATAAAATGCAACAACAACAGACAACACAAAAAATTGGGTATTTCGTAGATAGTACAATAATCGGGAAGCCACATTTGTAAGTAACTATATTAGTACTACTATATTACTAGTACTGCATTAGCAGCGCCCCACAGAAATGTGCCAACATAAGGCACGACGGAGTGTATGATCATAAATAACTCATCATAACACCTTATCAAGAGCCGCTCGCTGCATATTGTGCAGGGCGCGCTTCGTATGTGGTTTGTTTTTTTTTACTAATTTTGCTAGCTTGTGGGTTAAAAGGATGAATTTTGATGTCAATTGATCACCATTGTTGGACATTATAAGGAATAATTGTACAATGATTTCCATTGGAGAGTTTGTAATTGGTCCCTTTCGTGACTCCCAGCGAGTAGGGGGGGGGGGGGGGGGTGGCTGGCCATTTACCTCATTAAAAGTAGGCATTTTTCAAGTTGTCACTTATTTCCTAATTTCTCCAAAATGAGTCGATAAAAAAAGAAAATGACAACTAATTTACTAGTTTCCTGATTTAAAAAAATATAAATTGAGCTTGAGGATATTGTCATCCTTTATTATTAGCATAATGCGACAGAGACATTTAGCATCTTGACATGCGTCAAGACTCCATCATAGAAGGATGTAACGGAGCAAAGACAGTCACTTTTCATTTTGAAATATTTTTTAGCCTCAAATAATAGAGAAACCGGATGTACTGCAAGTTTTTTTTTCTTTCATCAAAGTGACCTGCAGCTTACTACCAGCTCGGTGGTTAGGAATCCCTACTATGAATGTCAACACAAGGTAAAATCTGTACTGTGGAAACTTTGATTGATCAAACTTAAAAACAAAATTTAAAATATATCAAAAAGCTGTTGTGCTACCAAAGAGGGAGTATCCATCCGTTATCATTGTCAATATCCACACCGCTTATCCTGTAAAGTGTCACGCGAAAGGCGCACCACACTCTGAACAGGTCGTGAGCCAGTCACAGGGCAGAAATAGACACGGTCACCGAGTGGGAACCGATCCCACGCTGCCTGGACGCAAATTACGCGGATGTGCCACTACACCATCAGTGACGAGTGAAAAGGGAATACACTTTTTTAAATTAGCCTGAAAAATACATTTAGGGACAGCCTTCTCTGGGTAAAATTTGTGTGCCAGTGTATTGGGAGGTCTGTCCTATATGTAATGGACAATTCTCACTCTATTTTACAACCCTTGAAGGCTGCTGCACTCCAGGAAAATGAGCCGCTGCTCTGTGCGACAAGCTTTAATTAAAATAACCCAAGTTTCATGAATTACACAGAATCATTTGCCCTCTTTTTACAGCCTTGTTGTAATCATATATTTTTATTACATTTTTTTTTTTGCAGAGATGACAAATTCACACAAATGTATGAATACATACAAAACAAAAACCATCATAAAGATTGGATAATAATTGACAAAATAAATCTTTCAGTGACCCAGATCCATCTGCAAAATCTCATGTCTTGAATGTATGTGACTTTCTGCCATTCGCTGCACATTATTTGAGGTATTTGTCTCCTTCTTTCACGGGTAATGTTCATTTAATCTGTTGCGTATGGTCTTTAGTAGTCATACACTTGTTGGTCGGCATTTGGATGCAAAGAAGTCAGGGAGAGAGACACTTGGATGTTTGGACAATTCCATATTTGTATACAGCGTCATGTACCGTATTTTTTACGGCCATAAGACGCGAGCTGATCTAGCTCAGCTGCTCGCGAGCTGATCGCGCTAGCTCAGCTGCCCGCAAGCTGCCTGCGAGCTGATCGCGCTAGCTCAGCTGCCTGCGAGCTGATCGCGCTAGCTCAGCCGCTCGCGAGCTGATCGCGCTAGCTCAGCCGCTCGCGAGCTGATCGCGCTAGCTCAGCCGCTCGTGAGCTGATCGAGCTAGCTCAGCTGCTCGCACTATCTGACACCAACTCACCAGGCTCGTGCTAGCTGACACCAGCTCACCAGAACTCATTCCCCTAAGAGATCATTGCCGTTGCCAGAGGTGTCACCCCGTTTCAATGACAGATGTCACGAAATTATTAGGAACCACTGCCAATAACAATGACTCTAACCAATAAAAGGTGTCTTGGCAATAGTCTACTAGACATCGTCAGGGGAGGGACTTCACTGGTCACCACAATCCTTAGAGTCACGGTTTCAAATCAAAACCAAAAAAAACTCAGCATACAAGCAAACAATGAAACAAAGAAATAAGATTAACACAAAACATGTATCTCTCATGCCATCTATATACCCAAAAGAAATAAAAATAACACAAAAAGATTATAGCAATGGCTTCTTGGGAGCCATTCAGCCTTAGCCAATTACAGCCATGGCTTCTTGGGAGCCACTCAGACTCAGCCAATCACATGGCTGTTTAGGGAGATGTGCATGGCTGTTTAGAGAGATGTGCATGGCTGTTTAGAGAGATGTGCATGGCTGTTTCGAGAGATGTGCTGTTGTGCTTTGGGCTTTTTGCAGTCTGTTGTCTAAACCTGGGACGTTTCCTGCTTGCAATAACATAAATGATGAGACAGACTACAACATTGTGGACAGCTGCCCTTTTGTCCAGCTTTCTCCTACACCATCACCCAAACACCATAGTCACATAATGTATAAGTCACGGTCAATTAGAAGCGTAGATGACTCAGCCTTTGTCCAGCAGGGTGTGCTAACATGCACTCCGAACAGCCCAATGAGTAAAAGGGTTGATGGTCGCGAGTGATGCTTAGTCCATATAATGGGTGCGTCGCTTTACAAGGCGCATATGATTTTGCGTGACAAGGCTTCAACATACATCTCAAATAACAACCACTGGTAATTTAGAGTGGAGTTCCTCAAGGAAATGTTTACAGTTGACCTAAATCAAGTTTGATTGCTCTTTGTCCTTGAGAGGACAAGATAAAAAAAGGATAGAGTTTTACTTTGTACTTCTTGTATGTGTTCCAATATTTTTGTCCGCATAGGGTACTGCATAGAGTGCTATGGGCAAGGTTATTTGCATAGCCCATTTCAATTTCAAAGGCAACTCTGCGTGCTTTACACAAATTAAATAAAAGAGAAAAATAAGAAAAGTGATATTAAATATTTAAACTATTCATAATTAACTGAAGTACAAGAGAACAGAAAATAATTAAAAAATATAATGGGGTAAAATTAAATAGATTATTATAAAATATGAATAAACTTCTAGTACAATGAGAATACAAATGCAATCATGAAAGGACTGTTATCCACAGTTAAGTTTGCACTTTTTCATCTTCTGACCAAGAAAAGTGCATTGGATTGCCTCTAAAGGTCAGACAGGTTAAATTAGAGTACATAAATGTTATAAATGCAAAAATCAGATCTCACATAACATGCCCAGACACATCAAAAGACTGATATACATCATATGTATCTGTATTATTAGTTTTACGACATATCATCGTTCATCTCAAGAGGTTCTGCATGAAGATTGGTGTGTTGGTTAGGTAGCACCAAATTGTCTATGCATGAAATTATGAAACACTCATTTTAAAAATGATCAATCCCTACAAAAAGGTCACGAACAAAACAAATACTCGCTTATCATCGTCGGCAGCCATGTTTTGTTGTTTACGCTCGACTCGAAAGCTTTGAAGTCAAACCTAATAACCCCCAGACTTCCTTGCTGCGTGAAATGCAGCAAGCATTGGCAGTTGATTCTCAAGTCGTCTGCTGTATCAGGTCTAATAAATGCTGCTTGAACATGTTTAGTTTGCACTTGGGGCTCTCTTAGAAAGTCTAGTCAATAGATCTTTCTTTGTTTATATTCTTTACACATACCACTAAGGTCTCCTGAGCCTAAACCGTTTAGTGATTGGTGGACTCGTATTAGCACTTTAAGATGTATTGTTTAACTAACTGAAAGTCAGTGAGTAGACTTAAATAGTGGAGTACACAACAGGATAACTTTTGTTTCATGCATTTAAGTACTATGATAGTTCCTACTAGTGATACCCTAAATTTACCCAAAAGTTGTACCGTTTTTTTTAACCAACTTCTTTTTTGGAAAACATACCCCAAATTTCAGAGTAATTTTTACGTTCAAATGTGTCCTCATATGTGACATAATTATATTCTGTACGATGCCAGCGCACATTATTTCATCCAGTATCAAAGATTTGCTGTAGTATTCTGAGTGCAGCTGCTAGAATGCTTTGTACTGTAGCTACTCATGGCAGCCACAAGATAGCTTGCTCGTAGCTATATGCTGTTCCTGAACAAAAAGTACTTAAATTGTTCACCTGCTCTATGAAGGCACATCAATATCACCATAAATAAATATATACATATATATATATATGGTGCTGTCAAGCGATTAAAATATTTAATCATAATTAATCACATTTTTTCATAGCTAACTCATAGTTAATAGTATATTTTATTCATTGTAAAAAAAATCCCTTTATTCATTGTAAAAAATCCCTCCCATTTTTTTTGCATATTTTGTATATAATTCAATATTTTATTGAATTGTAATACCTTTGGGCGGCACGGTGGCCGACTGGTTAGCACGATGGCCTCACAGTGAGAGACAGCATCGGGCGTGGGTTCGATCCCGGCTCCGGCCTTCCTGCGTGGAGTTTGCATGTTCTCCCCATGCTTGCGTGGGTTTCCTCCGGGTACTCCGGTTTCCTCCCACATTCCAAAAACATGCATGGCAGGCCGATTGAACACTCTAAATTGCCCCTAGGTATGAGTGTGAGCGCGGATGGTTGTTCGTCTCTGTGTGCCCTGCAATTGGCTGGCAACCAGTTCAGGGTGTCCCCCGCCTAATGCCCAAAGATAGCTGGGATAGGCTCCAGCACCCCCCGCGACCCTAGAGTGGAGAAGCGGTACAGAAGATGGATGGGTGTAATACCTTTGATATATAAGAATAGATTTTTTTGTTTTTATGCAAATACTTTTTTTTATTGAAAAAACAAAGCATTGGATTCGACTCACACTAAGTCACACAAACAGCATCTCAACAGCCTTTCTAAGGGATCAAATTGTAATAATATAAGAAATATAAAATGCCAACAATGTGCAAATGAAATGGGTCAAAATAATGGGCTGTCATGCCGAGGTAGTTGTGGTTACTGAGAGAAGTCCAGAAATTATCTGTGAGTGCGACTGCTTCCGCCTTCTCCGCGTCCTGCAAGTCTTGAATGCGGGTTGCAATGGTGAATCTCAAGTACAATTCATAAGTTTAGTCGTTGGACGCAAAGCGAAGTATTTCAGCCAGACCTTCGTCCTCCACGATGCTAACACGCAGTGGCAACCCACTTAGCTATGGCTTCGGCGAGTCTCTTTTTAGTTGATCCATCCATCGGTTTCTGTCGCAAATTATCCATGGATGCCGGGGTTTGACAAGGGGCTGGAGAATTGGCATCAGCGGTGTGCTTGGCCATCAAATTGTATTTTAAACTGGACATGCTGCAATGGTAGTTCAGTTCACGATGGCAATACACACAAATGACTTCACTCTTATCAATGACACCATTAGGTAACTTTAAAAAAAAAAAAACTATTTCCCGTTCAGAATTGAAATTGCTCCATTTTTTCCACTCGCCATGATGCTTTTAGTTCTATAAACCGGCGAAAACTCTGCACAGCAAACCCATGCAGGCGTGTCCTAAATTTCGCATGCTTATGTTATTTTCCGGCCTCACAAGATCTGGTAAGGTGTTGGAGGTTTTCCAGCATCAGCGCTATGTCATAGGACTACATTGTATACATATATATATATATATATATATATATATATATATATATATACAGTGAACCCTCGCTACTTCGCGGTTCACCTTTCGCGGGTTCAGTGCTTCGCGGATCTAAAAAATATTCGGGGGCATTGTAGTTTCGCCGAGCGGCACGACGGGGCGCTGGAGCGGTTAGACGGCCGGCGTGCGCCGAAGAAGAGCGTGGGCGAAGAGGAGAGTGGACGAAGAAGAGCACGTTCCCCCGGGCACGATTTGGGGCGACGTTTCGCGCGGTTCGGACCGTACCAGAGCTCCGGCCAGCGTGCATGGCAGTTAAGCCGAAGAGGAACAACTTCCGCCCGGGCACTAGCGGGGCGACATTTCGCGCCGTTCGGGACCGTGCGAGAGCTCCGGAGGAGACCGGCCGGCGTGCGTGGCAGTTAAGCCGAAGAGGAACAACTTCCGCCCGGGCATGAGCGGAGCGCGAGGCTGTCAGTTATGAATAAATAAATGAATAAATGAAGAATGCCACCTTTCATTTCACAGGGCACACCGGACGGCGTACCAGCAGGTAAAAGTCGAAGTAATTAAATAAATACAAAAAGAAGTAATTGAATAAATACAAAAATAATGGCTGGGGAATAAAAAAATAATAAGTTTTAATAATAATTTGTTTTTTTTTTTTGTTATAACATGAATTTCACTCTCTCTCTCTACCCGTATATATATATATATATATTTTTTTTTTAAGCATTTTTGAAGGTGCGCCGCTACTTCGCACTTTTTTTTTTTTTTTAAGCATTTTTGAAGGTGCGCCGCTACTTCGCGGATTTTCAGTTTTTGCGGGTGGTCTCGGTCCCCATTAACCGCGATAACCGAGGGTTCACTGTATATGTATATATATATATATATATATATACATATATATATATATATATATTTATTTATTTATTTTTTGGACAGTATGCAGGCAAATAAGACCTGAAAGTTGTGTGCCTTCCTGTTGCAGGACCTTCCTTTTGCAATGACCTTCCATTAAATGTTAGACAAGCCCCCCTCTCTGAAGAAATAGTAAGCCTGATCCAATGAAGCCCAAACTGTGTGAGTGGGAACAATCAGGACAGGGGCTAACAAATCCTTTTAAATGTTTTATATATTTACGTATGCTTGGGTCGTGACAGTTACGATGCCAGAACAAATCCCAAGAGTAATTGATCTCAAACTTCACAAATTGTATTGTATTGTAACTTCAAGCTACTAATGCACAATCTTACTGAGTGGATATAAGCGGGCATGTGTGTGCATCAAAGACCTTTCCGCTGCACCCTGTACCCTTTCAATCTGCAGACATGATGGTCTGCCAAACGAAGCTCATGAAGGCGATTTGCCTGCAAAGCTGCTCTTCAGCCTCGGGGATAACGAAAAATCCTCTGAGGCTGACCCCCATATTTTCTTCGAATCGTGTAACCAATTGAAGCTGGCAACATAAGCACACATGTACAACTCTAAATGCCTAAAGACACAATTTATAACAGATTTATCAAGTAAGTTGCTTTCACATCTGTAGTTATTTGGGGGAAAAAAACTTTTTACAGAAGTTTGATTACTGCATTCAAGACCGGACCAGGAAATTCTACCAATGGGTTTGAATAAAGCACATCACAGACTTTCGGATCTCTGAGAGAAGTGGCTGTTTTGGGGCTTCAACAAACAAATGGAGAAAGAATATACAAACTGTAGAAAATAAAGAAGAAGAAGAAGATTACATCTGTTGGACATCTAAATTATGGTGCTATGAAGTATTGTGAAAGGCAATCCAGGTCAGTACAACATTTATCATAGAGGACAGGAGTGTGACTATATACTGGTTTTATGACACAGTACTAAGTTTTTTTTTTGTTTTTGTTTTCTTTAGATTAAAAATCAAAACTTGCAAAAATGCCAGACTCCAAATTATTACACATGACTGACTTTCAAAACATTTTAAAGAACTGAAAATAATTATTTGTTGCATTGGAATCATGTTTACTGAAATCAAAATCTCTTTCAATGAAAAACATTTCGACTTCATAAAACATACGACTTTTGATAGCATCTTCACAATTGTTATGCCCAGTAAACTTGAGGGTTTGAAAGACTTTCGATTTGAATTTCTTGTCTGAATAGCCTCCCAGAGCTGCTGATTTGATATGAACGTGCCTCGCACCCACTATGATCTTTTGCCTGAAAAGTGCTGTGCAATGGATGGATGGTTGGTGGATGGTCACTGTGGGCTCTATTTTCATGATCAGCCCAAGTCTTGCACAAAGTGCAGTCTTAATCTGTGTACATTTTTTTTGTATTTTCAAACATAGATATGTAGCCGTTTTTTAAAATCAGCATTTTGCGCTGTTGTGTGCGTGGCCACAGCCCACCTGATTGACCGCCAATAAAAGCAGCTCCTATCATTCCCTTTCTTATTGGCACATCAGAGGCATACAGTCTGTGTAATGACAGAAGAATTTTTGCTGGAGTGCTGAAGGTCAAAGCATGAAAAGTACATTTATAGAGAACTGCTGGAATGATGGTTGATGTAATTTCAATCTCGAAAGTGAAGATAAACATTATAGACCACTGTCCCCATTTACCCAATTTTTCAAAATATTAGAAACGTTATTTGTGAAGCCATTGAATGTGTTTATTAATAAAAAATACATTTTTGAGTGAGAACCAGTATGAGGTTAGAGAAAATAGGACTACTTCATATGCAGTGATGCAAATGGTAGAGGATATTGCAAATGCAAATGAAATTTTGAATATTCTATTGCTTTGTATCTCAATCGACAGAAATCGTTTCATACAATACTTCACAGACAATTACTTGGGGAATTGGAGAAGTATGGAATAAGTGGTGCAGCATTTATGGTGAGAAAGCAATTTGGAACATAGACAGCAATAAAATGAATAATATTGTTTCAAAGTGTCTGAGGGTTACTTGAGGAGGACCACAAGTGTCAGTGATTGGTCCAAAACTATATATACTTAAGAAGTAAATATGTTAATTTATGCAGATCACACAAATTTTCTTTGTTCTGGTAAAAATTCAAAAGAACTGAAGTGTAAATTTGGAAGAGAGTTTGAAACTCCTAAGTTGTGGTTTGATATAAATAAATTGTCTGCTAATATCAAGAAAACCAAATATATGGCTCGAAGAAAAAAATAAAAGGGAACATCACACTAAAAGAATTTTAATATCAATATTGAAAAGGTTTTTGTAACTAAATTCCTTGGAGTTATGATCGATGATGAATTAACATGAAAACAGCAGAACAGTGACAATCTCATGTTGAGTCAAAAGCTAAAGAATAAAAATGTGTCTTAATACGTGTTTTAAAAATGGACAGAGAGGGGGCTTGCCTAACATTTAATGGGAGGTCATTCCATAGGGAAGGAGCGGCAACAGAAAAGGCACGATCCCCCCTGAGGCTGCGCCTAATCCTCGACACCTCCAGCAACATTTGGTATGCAGACCTGAGGCAGCAGGCAGGTGCGTAGGGGTGGAGGGTGCTCAGAGAGGTACGCTGGGGTGAGGCCATTTAAAGCTTTGAAGACGAACAGAAGTATCTTAAAGCAAAGTGCACTGGGAGCCAGTGAAGAGAGGCCAAGATTGGGGGGATGTATCTGTCTTCTGAGCGCCAGTAGAAAGGCGAGTGGCAGCATTTTGGACCAGTTGGAGGCGCTTGAGCGAGGACTGGCTGACTCCAAAGTAAAGTGCATTGCGGATTACAGTTTTTAAGTGTTGTTGGGAAAGAAAGGGCTTCACTTTAGTCAGCTGTCCAAGATGAAAGAAGCTGGATCGAAAACAGCACTGATCTGCTGATCTAATTTAAAATCATTGTTCAGTTTAAAACCTAAGTTGGCTTTAGATAAGATGTGAGGGGGCCGTCAGGGGGGCGAGGCCACTGGGACCGAACACCATAACCTCTGTCTTCTTTTCATTGACATTCAGGAAGTTAAGTGACATCTAGATTTTGATATCCTCTAAGCAGGACAAAAGTGGTCTCAAGGAGAAAGTGTCTTTTTTTTTTTTTATCAGTGGGACATCTGACTGTCATCTGCATAGCAATGGAAGGAAATTACATGTTTTCGTAGGATGGAACCTAGGGGCAGCAAGTATAACGAAAACAGCAAGGGCCCCAAAACGGAACCGTGTGGGTCACTGTACAACAAAGCGGCAGAGCGGAACCCTGTGCAACCTAGGCGAACACAAAAGGTCCTGCCAGTCAAATAGGATCGAAACCATTCTAGAGTGCTACCACTGATGCCCACCTGGTGCTGTAAACGAGCCAGAAAAATATTGTGGTCCACCGTGTCAAACGCTGCAGTTAGATCTCACAGATCTTACAGTGTGAGTATTGTTGAATGTACTACTGTATGATGACAGAATAAACAATAAACACGCGAATATCGTAATCCTGAACTCATCCTAAATCTGATCACAATAATCACGATACGATAACCTCATACTACTTTTATCGCAAGAGTGAACTATCCAGACATTCTGACTTCGTTAATTAAGTCAATAAGTTGCGGGATGCCATGTATTTCTTGACTTCTGTTCAATGGTATATATATATATATATAAATATATATATATATATATATTTTTTTTATATATATATATATTTTTTTTTTTCACTTTATTTAAAAAGATGGGATTATTTCAAATTAAAAGTGTCAATCAACAAAGAGAAATTAATTATTGCTCTCCAGTGCCAGGGACACTATGCATTCGTGACGTTTCGCCCTGCCATGGAGCCGGCTGGCTTATCAGTAACATATGGTTGACTCAAAAGCTTAAGATTAGATTTGGGGTGTGGGGGTTGTGACTCTGGCCGCATGATTGGGGGTGGATGGTGGTGTCCAAGTGCCCATTCACAGCGGCCTAACCTAAATTTTGTAATCGCTTTTGAATGTACTTTGGACACACCGATCTCCTGCATCGACATGCCGACGACCCTGTGCCTCTCTCTATGCTGAACTTAAAGGGAATGAGGGGAACCACGTCCATTGGATGGCATAGAGGTTGGCTACATTGCCTACTACAACGACTCAAATGCACCCCTGTACCTACATGAGTGTTGGAAAATCATCCCCATGCCCATGCGCACAGTTACATTGGACTTTGCGCTAGACTTGTGCTGGGCACAAAATAGGGCCCCAAGATTAAGTTGTGGAACAGGTGGTGCAACGCTATTTTGATGAATTTGATCAAAGCGCTGAGCGAGTATTTCACTCAGGAATATAGGAACATGTGAGACAATCTCTCTGAATTATTGTAGAAATAGAATAACTGAACTTTTTCCAGTCGTTGGTTTAGCAGCAAGGCTTAGCTAACAGAATGCATGATCCATCGCCAATGGCTTGGGGCCCCGACCGAGGTGATGCGAACGGAACTGTCAGAAAGCTGTTATCAATCGTCACAAAAATTTGCATGGACATCTCTACTAATGCCCACATAAATATCTCTGAAAACGTCAAACCGATCGCCTCAATATTTTGGACTTAATGGACATAAGCGTTTTCCTCATTAAGCGACATAATCTGTGCGTGCCTATGTAGAGGAAGACGGGACAGTCTAAAACGCTTAATGTTAAAAAGCTTAATGTGGCTTAATGTCATAAACCTACAACCAATCCTGATAAAAATACATGCACATCTCCACTTATACCCACTTCAACCTCATAAAATAGCAACGCAATAGCCACAGCATTTTGGATTTCTGGTAGGGGTGCTTACATTATTTAGGACGACGTCTTGTAACAGGCCCCTCTGTCATTACCCTTGGTTAAAGATTGACGTTGATCATTACTGTCCTGTAAAAAGCACTTGAGATGTTTGATATGTTTTCTTCCGGTTGATAGTTGTGCTTCATTTAATTTGACCTTTAATCAATTGAAGATAGATAGATAGATAGCTCCCCCCCTCATAGAAATCTCCATCAGCTACCATTGTTTGTCTTTGGTTTTCAGCATTGTACAGTAAATTCTCGAAGTTGAAGGCGCGGCAGACTTTTTATTTTTTGAAAAAGCACTTGTCGGACCAGCAGGGACTCTTTCACGCCTTCTGTTTGATCCATAGGTTTGATCTCTCCAGTGACTTTGTCTGCTTATTTTTCTGAATGGTCAATGTTAACACTGATTGGTATATAGTACTGGTACATTAGCTTCTATTATAATCTCTATTTTATATTTTTGAAAGATGAAGAAAACTGTGTTTTTTGAGCGCAAAATTTCTTGTAACACGCTTCAAATGCACAACAGGAAGGCTAAAGACCTGTGAAAAAAACTTCCAGAGTAGTTTTGTTAGTACCTTGAAATCAAAAGAAAACAAAAAAAAAAAAAAAAACAAAACCAAACAAAAATAAAAAAAAAACAAAGCAAATGCAATAACAACCATAAAAAAGCCTCTCTTCCATACAACCTTAACAACGCTCTCATTTATTCTTCTTCCAAGTCCAGATTGTTTCGGCCTGTATCTCATTGAAGAATGGAAGAATGGCCTCCCAGAGAATTGCTGTTCCGTCATTTATATTTCTTTTAAGGATGCACCACAGATTCTCAATCAGATTGAGGTCAGGACATGATGGAGGCCACACCATAAATGTTTCTTCTTTCATATTCTTAGCATAAATTGCATCTTTTACAGAGTCCTCTTGCATGCGAATTATTTTACTGCACAAGGGACAGTTGTGGTTCTATGGCAGGGAAGCATCATTGAAACGCCACATATTTTGCAGAGTTCATCTTCAGGGACCCTAAACGTCTATCCGTCCATCCATTATCTGTACCACTTCTCCTCACTAGGGTCGCGGGGGGTGCTGTAGCCTATCCCCAGCAGTAGGTGGGGTACACCCCGAACTGGTTGCCAGCCAATCACAGGGCATACATAGACGAACAACCATGCGTGCTCACACTCATACCTAGGGGCAATTTAGAGTGTCCAATCGACCTTCCATGCATGTTTTTGGAATGTGGGAGGAAACCGGAGTGCTCGGAGGAAACCCATGCAGGCACGGGGAGAACATGCAAACTCCACAGAGGAAGGCCGAAGCTGGGATCGAACCCACTACCTCTGCACTGTGAGGCCATCCTACTAACCAGTCGACCACCCTGAACTTAGTCCCCCATTCTTCCTGCCAAAAACATCACTCAGCGACCTGCTTGCTGAAGTGACAGCATTGCTGGGACATGATGTCCGACCACCAACCATCAAAAACATCATATCCAGGTTCCTCTTGTGAATCACACATTATTTAGCATTACTATAATTTACTTGAAATATTTCATATCAAGTCAACCCCCCCAAAAGAAATTACTTGCAATAAAATATTCTTTGTGCCTTCAAATAGTCTAAATATGGCATCTCGATTAATATTGCATTTGTGGAATATGAGTTAAGCAGCAAAATCCCCCCATTTCTAATCATCTCAGGGGGCGGCCAATTCGTCACTTTGGTTGATTGTAAATGACATCACAGTTGCTCAGGGCTCAGCTAACGACCAATCAAGACTCAACTTCAGAAAACAGGTGAGCTGAGATTGGTTGTTTGCTGAGCCCTGAGCAACAAGTGACAAAATGGCTGCCCGCTGTGATGTACAAAAGCAGGTGACTTTTACTGCTTAACTCATATTCGACAAGCACAATATTAATCAGAATGCTATGTTTCGACTAGTAGGCCTGCATAGAACATATTCTTGTAAAGGAAATTTTTGGATTGACTTCCCCTTTAAATCATTTTATTTAAATTATGCTCTACAAAAATCTGAATAAAACCTATCTGAGATTGATGTCTATAAAAACAATAGCAGAACCAACATGCAAAATCCACTCCAGAAAAAGAACCCCCCCCAAAAAAAATTTAATCGTACGTACATAATAATTTGGAGCAATGTGTAGTTGAACTGAATCAAAAGCAGTTTCCTTCAAGACATATTTGAATCGACATTCAATTCCACACACTCAAATGAAATTGTTAATGCTTAACCTTGAATCTAACGTTAGACAATGGTTTCACAGGTAACAAAGTCTTGGGAGAGGTCAGCGTTTGTTTGCATTCAACTACTCTTTTTTCGTGGCAGCAGCTGTGTGCAAAGCCAAACAGAAATACTGTCGGGCTTTATGTAGGCTTTGCATTTTAAGCGACGACCCACTCATTTCCCTTAATTGTGGCAGCCATGAAGTGTTTGTGAGCAGTCAGTCACGGAGCGTGGATATTCATCTTGAACGCTCTCGCCACCGCGTTGCTCCGAGTGCACACTTCTTTTTGCCCACATAGAATGAATATTTAAAGCTCGCAATCAGATAAACATGCTTCTTCGCCAGATTGAAGGAAGCGTATGTTTCCACACTGATATTGAGTCTCAGGAAAGTATATGAAAAAAGAAAGAAACTAAAAATAGAGACGGCCTACTAGCGAGGAGCGGCCTAATCCTGCGGATCAATTCTGTGTCTTCAATGCACAGGTGCACCCATAAACTTAGCTTCAAGGCATTTTCACCACAGTCCTTTATTGAACGAAGAAAATAACAATAACCTCTAAGTGACCCAAAGATATACTTTTCCCTTTTTTCTCCGCCACTTCTTTTTGCATCGAATTACACAACCCGGGAGACATTCAGTAGCGTAATGTGAGTGAAACATACACCGCTTGAATTGGAGACGTTTTACATGTTCTCATAATGGTTTCAGTCAAGGTTTTATCGGCCATACTTTTCTCTCAAGCATGTGGAAATGATCGTTTCTTATTAGTACGGCCCCTTAAACTCTCTTGTTGTGCATACATTGAACAGCGAGTGTGTATGTGGAAGTGTGTTTCTTTTAAATCTGAATGACTATACTTTACTTCTATGTTACAGTTTGCCGGTGCTAAAAATGTCAGTCAATTTGTGCATGAGTAAATTCTAATGGTCATTGACTACTTTGGATTGTTAGTTACTCACATTTCACGTTTACCCTGTGACTTCTGGTGTTATTTTCGCCCGTCTCTCTTCATTTCAGCCGTAGATAGAATGAAACTCAATAATGATCCTCAAAATAATAATGGAAATACTACCAATAATAATTATTATTATTTATTTCGCAGATGAAGCTAAATCAAGGTACCAAGGGGAAAATGATCTACTTCTCAAGCTCTAATGCAGTGGTGTCAAACATCCGGCCTGCGGGCCGAAAACAGGTTTAATCTGGCCCAGGAGAATATTTGAAAATGAATGAAAATTTGAAAATGCAAGAAAATGATTTGATTCAACCACATATTTTGATTAGGACTTTTTCCTGCCACTGGATATTTGAGCTTCATTGTATTTATTTATCAATTGTTGGTTCATATTATTCTGTGTTCTATAAAAATAAAACATTTCAAATATATATATATATATATATATATATATATATATATATATATATATATATACAGTGAAACCCCGCTACTTCGCGGTTCACCTTTCGCGGGTTCAGTGCTTCGCGGGTCTAAAAAATATTCGGGGGCATTGTAGTTTCGCCGAGCGGCACAAGGGGGCGCTGAAGCGGTTAGACGGCCGGCGTGCGCCGAAGAGGAGAGTGGACGAAGAAGAGAGTAGACGAAGAAGAGCAGGTTCCCCCGGACACGATTTGTGGCGACGTTTCGCGCGGTTCGGACCGTATCAGAGCTCCGGCCGGCGTGCGTGGCAGTTAAGCCGTAGATGAGCACCTTCCCCGGGCACGGGCGGTTCCAAGCGGCCCCGAAGTTTAACCGAATGGAAGCTCCCGAGGAGGAGGGCATGCTCGCGTCACAGTAAGCCGAAGAGGAGCACCTTCCCCGGGCACCGGCGGAGCGCGAGGCTGTCAGTTATGAATGAATAAATAAATAAATGAAGAATGCCACCTTTCATTTCACAGTCATGATCCGTGCCTGTCATGATCCGTGCCTGTCATGCCGCGTGTGTTTTTGTTTTTTCAGCTGTGTGGGCGTTCCTCCAGCGATCGTCTCGTCAGCTGCTGCGAGACGCGCTGATTACACTGACTATATTGTGATTATAATAAATATCTTTGTCTCACCACCTTTTTTCCCGTGTCTGCGTTTGGAGAGTCCTGTTCAATCCTCCAGCAGAGCTGGAGGATCATAACATTCACAGGGCACACCGGACGGCGTACCAGCAGGTAAAAGTCGAAGTAATTAAATAAATACAAAAAGAAGTAATTGAATAAATACAAAAATAATGGCTGGGGAATAAAAAAATAAGTTTTAATGATAATTTTTTTTGTTATAACATGAATTTCACTCTCTCTCTCTCTACCAGTGTGTATATATATATATATATATATACATATATATATATATATATATATTTTTTTTTTTAAGCATTTTTGAAGGTGTGCCGCTACTTCGCACCTATATATATATATATATATATATATATATATATATATATATATATATAGGTGTGAAGTATATATATATACACAGTGTTTTTTTTTGTCTTTTTCTTTTTTTTTTTTTTTTAAGGTGCGACGCTACTTCGCGGATTTTCAGTTTTCGCGGGTGGTCTCGGTCCCCATTAACCGCGACAACCGGGGGTTCACTGTATATATATATATGGTTTTTTTTAATAGATGGCTTTTATATGTTGCAAAATATTTACAGTTGACCAGGACAGCATGCAATGCGCTTGTTTACTACTGCATATTTACATATTGACGCTGATTGCTTTTCGTTATAGATCATAATTTTACTGGTCCGGCCCACTTGGTGATAAATTTTTCTCCATGTGGCCCCTGAGCTAAAATGAGTTTGACACCCCTGCTCTACAGCTTCCCCGTTTCTGTTGAGTGCCTGTACTTCCTGTCATGTTTTTTTTTGGTTCTTTTCTTTGGCTTCTTGGTTTCATTCGCCTTGCTGAGCGACCTTTTGTGTTGTAAGTAGATTAAACGGACCATGTTTTTCTCAACCTTTTGTCTGCTTTCAGTCCACATCAGACCTCCGTTGCACTTAATCCATTTCCAACAACTATCTGAGCACCTTATAGGTCTTCCTTAAAAGAGTGAACGAAGTAATCTAGAAAGACACAGTGGGGTGCAGACCTCTGTCAAGGCCATATCATTCTAATGTATATCCACACAGGATCCAGATTATTATCAAAAAGTTAATTGATTTATACCTTTCATATAATCAATGCAATGGCTCCTCTTGTCAGTTATTAATGATAACAGCCAATTGGCACAATATAATTTGAAAAAGAAAAGAGAAACAATCCACAGAGTCAGAGAATAATTTATGGTACACATGGGCCCAAGCACAAGCTGAATGTTTGCACCATATAATCAATGTAATGTATGCCAGTTTGCACATTCAAAATGAAAAATAATCCACAACAAATGAGCAACAGAGATAAAAAATCCTCAGTCATGCAAGGGCACACAAAGTATGTGTCATATAACACAATTACTCCTTTTCTCTTATTTATGATGACTGCTACATTGTGCAATAGAACCAAACAAAAACATCTCTACAAAAAAAACTAAACTACCACTGGAATCCTCTAAATGTCCATTTTACTTTATATGAGCAAGGCCCTAACTGTCAAGGCTTGATTATCTGACCACAGTAATGCTAATCAAGATTCAAAATAACGACGAGAACGTCGTTCCATGATCATCCAAACTATAACACTGTGCATGCGCTTAGTGGGCCTCTCAACCGCAGCATCGATAATATCAAAAGGCGCAGCAACACTATCGCATAACATGGCAGCCCGCGGACTCTCACGTGCTGTCGATAAAGGCCTACTTGATACTTTGCGTGAACTATCAAGCTTCGTTGTTAGGTGACCTCTGCTCGCGCGAGCCAGTTGACGATTAACGGCTGGATTCAAGGAAGCACTGCCGAGTCAATACAACTTATTTGAGAAATGCCGCCCGTTCAACTGTCGTGATTCATTTCTTCCAGTGCCGATCCTTCTTCTGACAGGACTGATCATTCTGGGAAGCCTGTGGGATATTTGACTGAAGTAGCAAACCGCTTATAAGCGACTGAGTGCGTCTGCCAAAAGAGTTCTTATGAGATTTTTGACAAATTGTCGCGAGGAAGGGGGCAGGGGGGTCCGCTGGGGGATGACAGGCTGATGATTAGCATCAATAAGAGCTCAGTGCAGCACTTGTACACTGGTTGAAGCATATTATCTCAAGGCATGCACATTTTAATTACCACCTAACAAGCAAAAGATTCGCAGGTGCAGGTACAACTGACAAGAAATAAATGGCTTTTGTCAGTTGTTCTCAAACTTTTTTACACCAAGTACAGTGGAACCTCGGTTCTCGAACGACTCTGAGGTCGAACAAATCGGAGTTCGAACAAAAAAAAAGAGAAATTCTTGCTTCGCAGTTCGAACAAACATCGGAGTTCGAACGCCGGTATGACGGGTGAGTGCGCACGCGAAGCGTGGGGGCTGAGCGGCCAATTGACCAATGGGCGTCGAGTGAGGACGTGCTACGTGCTGCAAAGTGTTTTTAGCCCCTAATCATGGCTCCCAAGAAGGTCGGTGGAAGCAATAAAGATGCTACCAGCGAAAAAAGAAAAATAGTGCGTACAACTGTCGCATTTAAGAAAGGAATCATAGCAAAATATAAAGGAGGTGTGCGAGTGTCTGATCTGGCTAGGGAATACAGCATGGCGAAATCTACGATCAGTACGATACTAAAGAATAAGGAGGCTGTGAAATCTAGTGATGTGGCTGTGGGAGTGAGTGCTTTAAGCAAGCAAAGGCCGTAAGTTTTGGAAGAGGTTGAAAAATTTCTGATGATTTTCATAAATGAAAAACAGTTAGCGGGAGATAGTGTTAGTGAAGAGATTATTTGTGCGAAAGCACTAGAAATGTACAATGATTTGTGAAAGAAAGACTCGTCGCTCATTGTTGGAGGATCTGATTTCAAGGCTAGCAGAGGATGGTTCGAAAAGTTCAAGAGGAGAAGTGGCATCCACAACGTGGTTCGACTCCCCCCCCCACCTGCGCCTTCTGCTGACCAGCACAAAGGTAAAAAAATCCTATTCATAATTCTTTTCTTTATCTTTTTTTTTTAATTTTTACACGTTCATGTTAGCGTAATCTTTCGTACGGAAATGCATGCATAAAATAATGTATAAAATACTAAAAAGGTAAAAATTCAGGGTGTTGGAACGGATTAAAACGATTTACATTATTTGTAATGGGAAAAATGGTTTTGGAGTTCGAACAATTCGCTTTTCGAACAGGGTACTGGAACGGATTATGGTCGAGAACCGAGGTTCCACTGTATGTCCTAGAAAATTCCTAGCGCTCCAAATACCTCTATCATGACCAACATTAAAATATAGTGAAGTTCAGGTTGAGGTTTTATTTCTGATAAATAAATTCTTGTAAGCCAGTATAACATTATGCAGGCGTTCAACTTTAGCACCATACAATGTATCAAAATTAAAAAAAAAAACACTTTGTAAAATAAATATCAATTGTAAATAAAAGTAACATAAAATATGTAGCCAAATGGATGTTTAGAAAAAAATAAAGTTCCTAAAGATTTAATGCAAATGTATTTTAAAAGTTGAATTGAACTGACGAAAGAATCGGAATGCGACAAACAAAACAGTCGTGAAAACCAGTTGCAGACGAAGGCACAGAAAACAGTCAATAGCGCTATAAAAATAATTTTAAAAAATGAATAAATAAATAAGGGAGAGACATGGGGTTCAATCGAAGCAATTGATTGCGTCTGAAGTGTGACCAACACACAATGCTGTTTTACCTTCTGCAAACATTAAGTCACATTACGTCGTCTTTTGTGCACATGCATATCACTTCATGGAAGCAATCCGTTCACATTAGAAGTTTGTTGTTTTAATGTGAATGACTACATAGAAAGATTGCATTGTGCAAAATGACATTCACGCCCTGCAGTGTGAGCGTTGCCGTTTTCCACGGCTTGAACACTAACACTGTGTCATGATCCTATGTGTGTGTGTAAGATAAACTGTTTCTGTTAAATCACAGGCGATTTCGTGAAGCCTCCAGCGCACACCAGCTTGTCATCATCATTAGTTTGGTTCAAAAGGACTTGAAAGATGGAAGCTAGTTGCTGCAATGTTGTTTAGTCTTGACATTTGCCAGTTTAGTTTTTTTTTTTTTCCATTTTCATTTCATGTCCTTGTATAGGTTATGTCTCCTTTTTGGTTCCTCTTGTCACTTCCTAGACTTATGTGCCAGTAGTTTAGAACCGTTTTTATGTTTGATTTCCTCTCGCCATTTTTATTGTACTGTGTAGATAGGATTTTCTTGTTGCACTATATACTTTGGTCTAGCTGAGGCAGCTGAGGTTTTTTTTTCTCAAATGTTATTTCTTTGTTTCCATGGGTTTTTTTGTTGTTTGTTTTTGTTTTGTTTTTTTATAGTACACTACTATACATTTTTTTTGTCCTTGTTGGCATCTCGCGCTTTCAGTGCTCTGTTCCACTTTTTTTTTATTCGCTTTTCCTCCCCATCAACCTTTTGTTGGCAGTTTTTCATTCTTTGTTTTTTCTTGCTAGTGTTGTACGTGCTCCCTGGGTAAAAATACATTTGCTGATTGGTTGCTCTATTTGAGTTGCCTCTGCTATTTTGCATTCAATAGTCTGTTTACACATCCATAACAAAGTTAAAGATAGACAATGGCTGAATAGAGAGAACTAACTGGTGGACTTGAGAAAGCCTGCGTAGCAATCACTGACACGATAGGGGAGGAACGGTCCGGTGTTCGTTTCTCTAAAAATACAGCACTTCAACTTCATTAAACAGTAATAATGCAATGTACTGTATATGATATTTTCCTTAAAGATACCATAGCCATTAACTATCAATATGGCGATGCCTTCTCCATCCATTTCCTGTACTGCTTCTCCCCACTAGGGTCGCGGGTGGTGCTTGAGCCTATCCCAGCTATCTTTGGGCAGTCGGCGGGGTACACCCGGAACTGGTTGCCAGCCAATCGCAGGGAACACGTAGACAAACAAACATGCGCGCTCACACTCATACCTAGGGGCAATTTAGAGTGTTCAATCGACCTGCCATGCATGTTTTTGGAATGTGGGAGGAAACTGGAGTACCCGGAGGAAACCCACGCAGGCAAGGGAAGAACATGCAAACTCCACACAGGAAGGCCGGAGCCGGGATCGAACCCCCGACCGCTGCTGTCTCTCACCGTGAGGCCATCGTGCTAACCAGACGTCCACCATGCTGCCGTGATGCCTTCTCATTTTCCGTAAAGATACTATACTGATTAAGTGTTGTGGGTAAAGCGATACAGTAATATATTACTTCGGCAGTAACTGAGTAATATTACGAATTACTCATATTTTTCAAATTTGACAGTGTCTGAGTACTGGTAATTGAACACATTTCAACAGCTGTCATCAGTGATACAAAGTTATTTTAAAACTCAATACATTATTCATGTGGGTAACATAAACTTATGACAATTTCACAATTTATTAGTGAAACATATTGCAAGACATTCGCTAGGAGGTTCGGAATTTGCCATCCAATATCAAGCTGACTACTTCTTTTACGGTGGCCCTGAAGTTCAAATCATAAAAGCAACACCAAAAAAAAAAAGGTAATCACAAAGAGAAATAAAATGACTCAAAAAAACAAAACATAACCACAAATAAAATAAAAAAAAAAAAAATCAGAAACAAACAAAAGAAAGGAAATTGCGGAAAAAAAAACCCCCACAAAAGATAAAGCACAGCGACATTATTTTATTTGATTTTTTTTCAGGATTTTTTCTCCTGGTTTTTTGTTTCTCAATATCCCGCCATTCTTTGTGGAAAACGTATATTGAATCCTTCTCAGTGTTTTTTTTTTTTTAAGAATTTTAGTGGCTTGAAAAAAAAATCTATACAGTTGCCCATCCCTGTTATTTATCAACAAATAATGTATCCAAGTTTTGATTGTAGTCTTACTCCATAATAGCTGTATTGCGATTATATTATTGTCCGCAAAATGTCACAATAACATTGGATCACGAGTTGCTATGTGATTCTCACCCATAGTAAATGTGCATAATACTGTATCCCATTGAATCTTTTCTGATACTGCATTGTATACTGTTCCATTGATTGGATAAAGTGATTTAAACTTCTTTGAGATACATTACACACATGCTCCTCCACTCATCAATGATAAAATGCTGTGCACAGAGGTTGGCATTTTGCCTTTGGTCATTGGTAATATTTGATCTAAAGATATAAAACCTTCTTTCTTGTATTGCAAAAGTATATTTGTTCAAATACATACAGATGAAAGAAAATCAATATATTGTAGGAGGAAAATGGCTCAAATACAACCTGTCATGACCCGTGTCGGTCATGGCAGGGTTTTGTTGTTGTTTTCACGTCTCCCATGCCTTTTGTTGTTGTTTTGGTTTCTGTCAGCTGAGTAGGGGCGTTTCCCCTCAGCACTCGGTCCCCACCAGCCACGCACCTGTTCCCCGTTAGCCTCGCACACCTGACTCCCATCTGCTCCCATAATTACTGGACTATATGAACACCTCACTCCAACAACTCATTGTCGGTGCATTGCTCCGTTACGGACTGTCACGACCGCTCTCTGATCTCGTTCATGCGCTTGTTCTTGCTCCCGCTGTCGTCCCCTAGCATTTGTCCCTGTCCTTGTTCCTCGTCCTTGATCCAGTTTAGTCACGTTTTAGTTTGCCTTTGTTATTTTTTGCACCCTGCCACGTTGTTTGTCTTTGTTTGATTGAGTTAATAAATTCCCTTTAAGTTACCCCTTTTCCCCTGCGTCCTCGCATTTTGGGTCCTCCCCCTCCTCGCCGACCGGCGACCCCTGACACAACCTGCTGCATTTTCCACATTAAACATGTCAAGTAACTCAATATGCAAATATAGTAGGCAGATTGTTGGACCAATTATTCTTCCAAACAAATCACACTCATCAAAAATTAATGCAGTTATGAAAAACAGCACTTTGAGTGTGTAAATATGTCACACATTTCTGGCATGCTGGAGCTTTATCCATAATCATAGTCAACCCCAGGAAAGCTACTGGACCCGACGGAATACCAGGCAAGGTCCTCAGAGCATGTGCCCACCAACTGTCACATGTTTTCTGCAGGATCTTCAACCGCTCCCTGGCTCAGGCAGTCATCCCCTCCTGCTTGAAAACTTCCACCATTATTCCTGTCCCCAAAAAGTCACCAGCCGTCCACCTGAATGACTACCGTCCTGTTGCTCTCACACCAGTCATTATGAAGTGCTTCGAGAGGCTGGTTCTCCAGCACATCAGGGACTGCCTTCCTCCCACTCTGGACCCCTACCAGTTTGCATACCGGGCTAACAGATCCACTGAGGACGCCATCGACACTGCTCTGCATGTTGTGCTGGGCCACCTGGAACGACAGCAGAGCTATGCAAGGATGCTCTTTGTGGACTACAGCTCGGCATTCAACACGATCATCCCAGACATCCTCGTCGCCAAACTGGACACTCTCGGCCTCCCTGCCCTCACACGCATCTGGATTAAGGACTTTCTGACCAACAGACCCCAGACTGTGTTGCTCGGCCCCTACACGTCCTCCACCCTCATGCTGAGCACCGGTTCCCCCCAAGGATGCGTGCTGAGCCCTCTCCTGTACGCCCTCTACACCTACGACTGCAGCCCGGCCCACGGCAACAACACCATCGTCAAGTTTGCTGACGACACGACAGTGGTCGGTCTGATCTCGAAAGGTGACGAGACAGCCTACAGAGAGGAGGTAAAGAGACTGACAACTTGGTGCAAGGACAACAGACTGCACCTTAACTCTGCTAAAACAAAGGAGATTGTCGTCGACTTCAGGAGGAACAAGACGCTGCCGCCCCCCCTCTGCATCGAAGGCGTGTGTGTGGAGAGGGTCCACACGTTCAAGTTCCTGGGAGTACAGATCTCCGATGACCTTTCTTGGAGTCACAACACCACAGCAGTGGTAAAGAAGGTCCGCCAACGTCTGCACTTCCTGAGAGTCCTCAGGAAATTCAACCTGGACAGGAAGCTGCTGCTGGCCTTCTACCACTCGTCCATCGAGAGCCTGCTGACGTACTGTGTCTCCACCTGGTACAGCGGCTGCACTGAGGCGGACAGAGTGAGGCTCCAGAGGACAGTCAAAACAGCGCAAAGGATTATTGGCTGCCCTCTCCCCCCACTGTCGGACATCTACACCGCCCGGTGCCTCAGAAGGGCTCTCAACATCGTCAATGACAATACCCACCCAAACTCACACCTGTTCGACCTGTTGCCCTCTGGCAGGCGCTACAGATGCATCAAATCAAGGACCAATAGACTGAGAAACAGTTTCTTTCCGAGAGCCATCTCCATACTGAACTCTCACACACACACGAGACCACCCTAACCTCGCAAAACAGCATTGTGATGTGTTTCTATATGCCCTATTCAGTACTGAATTCCATTGCACTGCCTTCTTTATTTATCTAATTTATATATTTGTCTGTATTATTGTTGTATTGCACTGGAGAGGGGAGCCCTCTAATCTCGTTGCACACTTGAGTACAATGACAATAAAGGGATTTCTATTCTATTCTATTCTATTCTATAATCTTGGCCTGAAAGTTTCCTTTCAAGTAAAAATAACTTGCTAATTTGTGCACCGAATGATAATGCGATCCAAAGAGGAAGCGTACAAAAAGTCTAATCATGTGTAAATGACGCGGTAGCATGAGATTTTCACAACAATGACTTTGGTGTGGATATTAAATTAGGGATGCACCCAGTGAAAATTAAATCAGGGATGCATTAAATTAAATTTGAATTATGGATGGCAGTAGATCTGCACTAGCCAGTCTTGTAAAAGTCGCATTTAACCTTTTGAGGTACGTAATCAATAAGATCCTCGGGCAGTCTCCCAAAATTGTATGACTTGAATTAATCTTGTTCACATTCGCTTACGCCTTCTGTCCTAACGGTTTTATTGTTATGCAGAAGGGGAAAAGGTGCAATGTTCACTACTTGTCCATGTGTCATCACTGCTACATCTTAATTTCTGGAAAGTAATCTTAACAATGCATTTAATCCATCATATTTCCAGGAATAATGGCCAGGAAAGATTTTAGTTAATCCTCAATTACAGATGGGGGTAGTTGTCTTTTAGAGTAACCATGCAGTATGATTAATATAAAACAATGTTAGCTCTTGTTGGCTCTTCTTTTTATGTGTAAATGGTCCAACCTATCTGAGATTACTATAAGTGACCTGAAAAAGATACGAGAAACAATCTATGAAAAAAACAAATTTGTATTTCAGTTTGTCCTATGAATGATAATTTGGAATGCATTATAATAAAACGACACAACCACAGGTTGGTCTACTATTATGCCAAACATGTTTGTTCCATAATGTAAGAACATTTTTAATACAACGCAGGGAGCGTGCAGTAAAGCACCACAACTTGATTAATTTGATAGACTGATGATGAGTGCTGCTGATTTGGTGAGCAACCAAGATGATATGGGCTTAGTCGTTCCTGCGTTAGTTTCTGTGTGTGACAAATAACTCGGAGAACTCTGAGAATTGTCACTCATTTCAAGTCAAGGTGGAGTACAATTTTGGACAACAATGAGAAATTTCAACTGTATTTATTAAAATAATCACTTCATAGGAAAAAAAACTAAGCTGATCAGTCAAGAAAAAAAATGTTTTTTGGTAAAACAGTAAGCTCACGTATAGCAAGAATCAGAATCAGAAATCCCTTTATTGTCATTGTACTCAAGTGTGCAACGAGATTAGAGAGCTCCCCTCTCCAGTGCAATACAACAATAATTCTAGTTTAAAAAAAATGCATGATAAAATCACATTTGCCCTTGCTTTACATTATTATACAGGATATCCATCCATCCATTATCTTAACCGCTTCCCCTCACTGGTGTCGCGGGGGATGCTGGGGCCTATCCCAGCTATCTTTGGGCAGTCGGCGGGGTACACCCGGAACTGGTTGCCAGCCAATCACAGGGAACACGTAGACAAACAAACATGCGCGCTCACACTCATACCTAGGGGCAATTTATAGTGTCCAATCGACCTGCCATGCATGTTTTTGGAATGTGGGAGGCAACCGGAGTACTCGGAGGAAACCCACGGAGGCACGGGGAGAACTTGCAAACTCCACACAGGATGGCCGGAGACTGCTGCTGTCTCTCACTGTAAGACCATCGTGCTAATCAGTCGTGCCGCCCTATTATACAGGATATACTATATTTTATCCTGTTTTTTTTACAACAAATTGGATCTGAAATCAAGTCACAGAAAATAGTATATAGCAAATAGTACAATACCACGTAATTTAATTATGAACTATTTGTTATGAGATTTTGTGCAAGAAGTGTTTGTAAAATAAAAATAAAAAAAGTGAAGAAAAATTGCCCTTTTGGAACATACACCCCTACGGAGCCCCCCAGGGGACATTGGGGAAATATTTAAGATTGCGTTATAATGCAATACTTTGCAATATATTGCAATAGTTAATGCAAAAAAAACCGCAATACTATTGCGTTATATTGCAATACTAATTGCGTTATAACGCAATACTATTACAATATAACGCAATAGCTTTGCGTTATATTGCAATGATTTTTTTTTTATTGCAAAATAACGCAAATTATTTGTGATGGAACGAGAGATTCCACTTCCG
The DNA here is from genome assembly GCF_059441095.1 of Idiotropiscis lumnitzeri. Lineage (NCBI taxonomy): Eukaryota > Metazoa > Chordata > Actinopteri > Syngnathiformes > Syngnathidae > Idiotropiscis > Idiotropiscis lumnitzeri. The sequence goes on from NC_142404.1 coordinate 2,711,695, forward strand.
GGTTGCTTACCCCTAGTAACTTAGCTTAGAAAAAAGGGATCCTGCTCAAATTTCCTACACTTACTTAAAATGATCCTAGAAATACACAGAATAAGTCACTTGATGGTTGGGGGTAATAATTTTGTGATTGGAGGGGGGGGTTCTTATTCTGGCAGCACTTGCCAGAATCAGTATCCCCTGGTAACTTTGCCTAAGAAAGAGTGATCCTGCTCATACTTGCTGCAGTTCCTCAAAATTATCTCAGTAATACACAGTTAGTCCTTTGATTGCTGGGCTTCACCAGTTTGATCACCAGTGAGGTTACTGCCTGCCATCATATACATATTGTTTTGAGTTGTGTAGTTGTTTGATGCTTTGAAGACGTATATGGATGTCCTACTGTGTAAGTGGTCTTTGAATGCATCTAGAGTCCGACGCAGAACGCAAGTGACTTTATTTTGTTTTTCTTTTGCTACTCTTGACGTGGCTGTCGATGGTTACAAAGAAAAATCAAACTCTCAATTGAAATACAATTATGTGTTCTCTACCAGGAGTATCTTCCCACTTTAATTTGATCAATCTGGAAAAATGATAGCCCACTTCACTAATCCTCTCCCCCCTTTTTATTGCGTTCGATCACTGAAATTCATTAGTTGCTTCATTGATTGCAAAACTTCTTTGGCCAAACAAATGCAAAAGCAGGTAATTTCCCCCCAATTTCGGCGGAGTCAAACGCTTACTTTACGTGTTAAAACACCGGCATCCAAGCACCCGACATCGCCTCTGTACAAGTCTAGGACCCGGAAGTGTACGTCTTTTCCCTTGTAAAATAACATTGCGTCATATTGCAATAATTATTTTTCATTGCAATATAACGCAATAAAAAAAGGAAAGCTTATTGCATTTTAACGCAATAGTATTGCGTTTTTTTGCATTAACTATTGCAATATATTGCATTATAACGCAATCTTAAATTTTTTCCCAATGTCCCCTGGGGGGCTCCGTACACCCCCCCCCCCGAAAGAAAATAAATCCATTTGGCGAAAACATGAATAGGACCCACTTTATTTAGAGCCCTAAAGCTTGAAACGAGACTTAGGGCAACTGTGAAACAACTTCATATTGTGTGTTGGTCCGATACATTTGTGGAGTAGTTCACATGATTGATTGAATGATTGATTTTTTTTTTTTAAAGGACAGTGACAATTTTTCAATCTCAACTATTCATTCAATAACCCAAACAATCACCAAGTGGACCAATATTTGAAGTCTAAATCTACCATTCTCTCAATATCTCTAAAACAGGACAACACTATTAGTATTGCGAGCTAAGACTTTGGTGTTTGCTCATAGTGTTGTTAACTTAAAACATCATGTCTTGACGAAGTTCCGCCCGACTAACAGAAATCAATTTCCACTTCAGTGGACAGTAACGGGAGAAATTATTGATTGACTACATTGTCTAATAACTCTCTGGCTCCTCGTCAATTACAGTAAAGGTCAGTCCAATAGGGTGTTAATGATCTGCTGCTCTGTCAGACGCTGATGTATGCACTGCTGCTCTCTTTTCATTGCATTTTTGTAAAGTCTCCCAAAATTGGAAAAAATGGCATAAAGAGGACATGACGCATGTTCAGCCCTCCAACCTACCTCACACCCCTCAATGCTCCTTCCTGTGTTGTTTTGCACCCGACAAGTCTGAGGGCAGCTCTTTGGAGCATAGTGGCGATTCATCACGGCGGTGTTGTGTCAGACGCCATCACGTCTCACATTTGAGAAGCAGCCGGCTGTCATAAATGAACGAGTAGCGGTCAGTTCCATGCCAAATTCGCTCTCCTTAGCAGGAGTCATGTTCCTGTCCACACATCAGTGATGAACCAACATATCACTGATGTCATATCACGTAACATGTGATGGCACATTGGGAGTATTCATAGAGGGACCGTTGGGATTTGCTAGTGACAAGAAAGGTCACCAAAAAGGCCAAAATAACCTCACTTTTGTTTGCTTGCTTTTAGCCCCTTTTTTGGCAGAGTTTAACAGTTTTTCGCCGCTCCAAATAGAAGCCTGCTTATTTTCGCCTCAGGAAAAATAATTCTACTAATCGTAGTTATCTCTTTTCAGTGGCACATACACAGATATGAAAGCACATAAACGGTCCATCAGATAAATTAAAGAACCCATAATATGCTATTTTCCCCCACAATTTGAACCAGTTCCCAGGTGTATTAATTACATTTCTGTGACTGTCAAAGCATCACAGGGTTCAAGAATGACAGAACACTTTTTGCCTTGCAGAAATATATATATATTTTTTTTTTTAATTTCGGGGGCAGTCCTGACCGCTGCTCATCCCATCCCTACATACCTATATCACTGTGGCGAAAAGCTCAGTCAAAAAAAAAGCAAGTCTGAAATGTTAATAAAGTTGGAACAAATGCAATCAGCAGTTCAGTAATTTGCCACCAAGTTACACTTATCAATTAAAAAAATGCTACACACCTCTATTCGAAGTTCAGGGTTTTGTGATGTCAAAATTAGACTAAGGTAAATCGCAACATTTCCCACCATTCATGTAACCTTATACCTGTACAACTCAATAAAAAAGAAAACTGAAGTCTTCGTGAGAGAAAGTGAAAACGGACGACTGATAACTTGGTGGCACCAGGGTCCTCTTACTGTGCTCAGAATAACCAGTCACATTCAGAATCATGTTAAATGGAAGTCCGAACCCACCTGCCACCATTTTAAATGCCTCTAATTTAACCCCAAATAATTCTCTACTATTAGGATTTCCTGATAATTTTGCAGTCACACCTTACAGCACATGCAATGATCTGCAGAGAGCTTCCACATCATCAAAGGGTGAATTTTTTTAAAGGTATCAGTCAGAAGAAGGGTACAAAATAAGTCCCAAGGCATTACATATGCCATCGAACACAGTGAAAACAACAAACAATTGTGACATAACCAAGATGAGTCAGCAATGCATCTCCAAATCTGAAGCCATGGTCCTCAGCTGGAAAAGAGTCGAGTGCCCTGTAGATCGGGGAGGACGTAGAGCCCAAAGTGGAAGAACTCAAGTATTTACCTTTTTTTCAAGAGTGAGGGAAGAATGGAGCGTTAGTGATGCAGACTCTGCATCAGTCTGTCAAGGTGAAGGAGCTGAGCAAGATGAAGAGGCTCAGGCATCTGTTTAGGATGCCTCCTGGTCGGTGTAACTGGCATGTCTCAATGGGAAGTGGCACCAGGGATGACCCAGGACATGCGAGACAGACTATGGCTGTGTTCAGACTGCAGGCATACCGGATTCCAATCTGATTTCCCCTCAAATCTGATTTTTAGGGCTGACTGTTTTTAGCAAGTGTTTAGACTGGGTCACATTATTGACCTGTCTGACAGGTTGCGATAGCAACCATGTTGAAATGGAGGCATTGTCAGGACGAGTAGTGTTTGACGTCATATTGCAGCAACGACAACAAATGCATGCCCTCGAGCTTTCCTTGTATGGCGCTATGTCCCCATAGACTGATAAGTCAACGTTTTCCCTATCTGTATAGGGACTGCTGTTTTCCAATTTTTCAGCGGGCTTCCTTTTTTACTACTCCACATATCGATTGTCACTCTCTCACCTGCCGCATTGGGTCTTGCGTCTCATAGAGTGACGTCACGGACAGACAAACCCGATTGATATGTATGGAACTGTTTAGACTGAGACGCATCCTGTCTATATCCGATATGAAACTACCTCCCGAATGAGGGTTCCTTAAGTCTAGCCAAAATTGGATTTGATGTGTTCTGTGACTGTTCAAACTACGAAAGAGCAGTACATTTTCAATCTGGATGGGGTAAAAATCAGATTTTGGCTGGCAAATGTGGGTTCCCCAGACGGCAATATTTTCCAAAGAAAGTCTTTTCTTGCCAACATTACCATCTAACAACGCTCTCGCCTTCAGTCCTCTTTAGAAACACTTTGCAACTATTGACACATATCCGGAAGGCCATCATTTCTTTGCATTAATGAGATCACGTGCCATTGTGTGAGAGTTCAGCCTCGGAGGACAGGATTCCACCCATACCCAATATGACCAAAGCTGTTAAATGCCCATTTTTTTTTATCTTTATGTTTTTGTTCTGCCAGAAGTGAAAAATATTTTAAGATGTGAGAAATCCTTATGTAACTAGCCTTTGGAAAACCTGGACAAAGTCGCTGGGAAGAGGGAAGTCTGCGCTACCATGCTTAAACTGTACTTGTTGTGGTCAGAGGTATGGTTTATCAACAAAGGTTTGAGTTTTGGTTACATTGGTTGTGTTGCAGCAAGCTTGTCATAGCTTTCAAAACTGACCTTTCTGACTGTGACGACACAGCAGCGAACGTTTGCAGACATACTTGCTCCTTCTTGGCTGCTGAGAGGGGAGCTGTGATGTAGTATCATTGAAAGGTGATCTGATTCACCATTTGTACTCGGTGTGCAACGAGATTAGAGATTATGTATACAGTACACTATGTTTGCAAAAAGTGAACTCGAAGTTTTGCAAAGTGCTTTGGACAACGTATGCTATAGATAAAGAACCGAAAAGTGCACTTCATTTACCATCATGATATAATTGGATGATATTTATTAAACTTTACAATATAGCTCCATTTCCCCAGCAATACGTCGAAATGGGCCATTGGTGGTACCCTTTAGGCTGCTGCCTCCAAATAAGCAGAAAAAAAAGGGTTGGATGGATTACAGCGGACCTCCGCATACTCAAGGTCTGGCACCTGTAGATTCAACTGTTCACTGATATTTATTTATTTATTGGGGAGGCTGGATTATTTATTTTTATTTTGGAAAATGCATCTTGGAGATCAGGTATTTTTAACGATTTTTTGGGGTGTTTGGAAAATGTTTTAATCTTTTTTTCTGTGGGAATCAAGCGGATTTTGGCTATTCGAGGAATGGCCCATCCCTATTTTCCGTGAATAGAGAGGCTCTACTGTTATCACAAAACTAGTTTGTCCAATACCAGACCTCCCATCGTAAAACTCATTCCCTTTCTGCACTATATGAAGAAAAATGTTAGCGTGCATCAATGCATCATGTCTTTGATCAAAATTTTGTAACTTTGTAACACAACTTATTGGCTTTGTAAAATAACTAAAGTAAATTTGTAACGCAACTTTGTTTCCTATATTTGTCACTTAACTTTGTAACATAACTTCTTGATGTAACTTCGGAACACAATGTTTTAATACGTTTGTTTTGAAGTAACTTTAACTGTGTAACAAATCTGTTGGGTTTTTTCCAAACGTAACTGGCTGCCTCTTTTTGTCTGAAATGTGAAAAAAGTGGCAAAAAGAAAAAAATCATATCTAATTATTATGCCACACCGCCATTACTCTTTTAATCTCGCACATCCCCTGGAGGGCACTCATGCACCACAGTTCGACAATCTCTGTCCCGGGTAGCATGCAAGAAACTGCCAATGACAAGATTACAATTTCAAATTAGATTACGTCGTGGGCGTTGTGTTAGTATTTTTCACAAACGCAGAGCTTGTTAGAAATGGTGTGAAGCGTGATTCTCCTCAGAGAAAGTGACCTCAGGAAAATTGGCAATCCATCCATCATATCTTTGCAGAATTTCTCTGGAAATAAATGCAACATGTGGCCATGCCATGTGTTGTCTGGAGGGCCATTCTGCAACAGCTTTATTCCAGGTATGGAAACTAACGACACGAGGGAATTGTCGGAAACAAGGGATTGTTTTCAGGAAACAAACAAGTGCAAATCATCAGATCGTTCTAGACTTGTCTGCTGGCGGCAGACTAGGTCGAACTAATAAGTCATGCAGCCTCGTTGTAATATAAACATGGATGCACATAAAATTTTAGAGTGACCAGGATGTTAAATGTGACAATAAAAAGGTGTCTTCACATAACTTTAGATCACATTATATATTGAAAATATACCTGGACAATAAACGGCAATTTGTTTGGGTTTGTGTCCAAAAAATCGGTTTGATCTTATAAGTTGCAAATTGTCATTCGTGTTGGTAAAAATAATATAATAATATACTGTAGCTCACATGAAACTGAGTTTTAAAAAAAGCCAGGAAAAAAAAGTGAGTGAGTTTTTGTTCCCGCCACATAGGTTGTGCGCTTCTCCTGCGCTGAATGTAAAGGGAATGAGAGCAGCCGCTGATATTGTCCGTGAAGCAAGTCGCCTGTTCAAGGCCGATTCTAACTATGCACATCTTTGAAAATACCACCCCCCAAAAAAATTATATATATATATATACACACACACACTATTTTTTTACCGCACACTATTTCAAGGTACAGGTCATACAAATTCATGTTATCATCGCTAAGTTAACTTATCATGGTCAAAGATGCAGCCTTTGATGAAAGAACAAGCTTATATAACTGTGCTGATTGCACTCTTCCGACTTACACCCACACAAATGCATCATCGGGAAATGAAATTTATTTGCTGAAAAATTGGAATTCTTCCCAATATCCATCCATCATTTTCTACACCCTTATCCTCATTAGCTAGCGGGTGAGCTGGAGCCTCGAGACCAGTGGCGGGGCTCACCCTTGGGGTTGTTTGCCTGTCTTGCCCAAATACAGTCCAGGTGGCATGGCTCATTGGTAGTCTGGTAGAGTGGTTGTCTACCAACCGGATGGTTGCGAGTTTGATTCTCAATCCCAAGTGTCTTTGAGTGAGATACTGAACCCTCAGGTGCTCCTGATGCTGCGTCATCAGAAGATAAAATCAGTGGAAAGTGTTTTAGGGCTTTGCATACCTATAAGGTAGAAAAGCGCTCTACAAGTGAAAGTCCACTTACCATATTACTTAAATAGCCCCCAGCTCAACAGTGACACTGAGAAGGATCAGCAGTATAGAAAGTGGATAGATTACTTTGCTCACTCGTGCTGTGTTTATGCTTACGGAAGAATAATATAGCCTACAAAAAGTTTCACTACAAGGTAAAGCTAGAAGATGGTGCTATAACTGCAATAGGATGCTACAATGTGGCATTTAAGTATGAATTAATGGATTCTGTATTTCGAACGTGTGTGATAATGACAATCAAATAACATCTTCATAAACAGAATTCAACTAAAAATAGTTACATATAACTTTTAATTATACATATTTGAAAAGGTGTAGAAAGAAGTGAAACTTATTTATTCCTTAACTAAGACGAGAAAGTTTGATCATATTACCCCGATATTAGCCAATTTGCATTGGCTTCCGGTCCACTTGAGATGTGATTTTAAAGTTCTGCTACTTACTTTTAAAATATTGCACGGCTTAGCACCTTCCTATCTCGTTGACCTCGTGGTACCATATGTTCCGTCCCGAAACCTTCGCTCACAAAATGCTGGTCTTTTAGTGATCCCGCGAGCCAAAAAGAAGTCCGCAGGTTCTAGAGCGTTCTCTATTCGGGCACCAATGCTTTGGAATGCACTACCCTCAGATATTAGAGGCGCCACTTCAGTAGAAATGTTCAAAACACTATTAAAGACGCATTTATACTCTTGTGCATTTAGCTGAAATATTTGTTGGCCTGTTTAGTGCCGCTTTTTTTTCCTTTTGTTTTCTTTTCTGCCCCCTTTTCCCCCGGCTGGGGGATTAGGTGACGGTGACCCACTAGGAAGTTTAAGGCATTGACCAACTGGGCATGCACCTGTTCCAGTGATGTCGTCTTCCTGCAGCGCGACATTTGATCAATTTATTTATATACTTTAGCATCTAATTTAATTATTTGTTGGTCTGTTTACTGCCGGTTCTTCTCTTTTCTGCCCCCTCTTTCCCCTGCTTGGGAATTAGGTGATTAGGACATGCTTTGAAGATTACGGCACTGACGAACCGGGAAGGGACCTGCTCTGCCGAAGTCGTCTTCATGCAGCGCCTTTTCTGATTTCCTTATATTTCAGCACTTCATTGAACTACTTGTTGGCCTGTTTGCTATTTCTGTTCTTTCTTTTCTGTTCCCAATTCCCCGAATTAGGTGATGGCGATTCACTTGGAAGTGGCTGTACTGAATTTACACCAACTGACTGGTACAAGATCGAAGGCTCATCTTCGGATATGCTGCCATCGATATTACAGCCCTGGATGAGGATCCACTCCACTGAAGTCATCTTCCTGCAGCACTTCATTCAATTGACTCTTATATTATCTCATCTATTATTGCATAGCATCATTGTATGTGTCAAATGTTGCCCAGTTGGCATCCATTGCAGCCTGGTCATCCTGGAAGGGGGATTCCCCCATCTGTGGTCCCTTCTCAAGGTTTCTCACTTTTCCCCTAATGAGGTTTTTTGAGTTTTTCCTTGCCCTCCTGGGGGTTAAGATCGGGGATGTCGATTGTGGCTATGTAAAGCCCTTTGAGACTGTCTGTGATTAAGGGCTATACAAATAAAAATGACTTGACTTGACTTGAATTCCTACCTCTTACTCTATAACTACTCTATAACTCTATAACTACTTCTTTATATGAACATCAACAAATGGATGGATGGATGCATATTCTTTTTCAAAAACACACTTCTGCGTGCTTTGCACTAAGAAGGAATATTTTGAGCATGAGGAGATTTATGATTGTGTTTTTTTTTTTTTGTGATGCCATGGCGATGGCCGAGGCGCACTGACAAATATTCATGTTAGTTATATCTCACTCTGCATTTGCAAAGGCTATACCGTCTTGGCAAGACAATCTCCTTTCTTGCAAAATCAAAGGTGTTGCCATACAAACGAACACATTGCTTCGTCTTAAAAATCTCCTTCCTTGCCGCCATGATCTATGTTGCGTGCTTGACGTAAATCTCCGGTGCCAACCGGAGTTGACATGTATGAACAAAAAAATTGATCGATTAAAATTAATCAAATAAATTTAAATTAAAGTTGATTAAAAAATAACATTCAAATGTGTATAAAAAATAAAACATCATTGGGAATTATGAGAATAAAATTATTTAATTAATTATCGACTCAATGACTCAATGACTCAATAACTAAAAATGTTGTGTCGATATCTGGCCAGCATTGATACGTACCAGTCCAGTGCCTATGCATGTAGCTAGATGTCAGGGCAGACACATCAATACGTTGATTAAAATAGTGTAAACCTCCTTATTCGTATTCACACTAATACATGTAATTTTTCATTATTGGCCATCATGCGGTAGAATGTTGTTGATGGTCCGTGTTGCGCCGAAACGTAGTCAATGACGGGGTGTGGCGTCACATGCTGAAACGGAATCATTGACGGACAGTAAGGGGGGGAATTATGACTCATTATGCAGTAACCATTATTTTTATTATTAATAACATCGGTTAACTAATTTTTACACTTGTCTACACATGACACATCAGATTATCCATACAGTTTTGTGTTGGTGAATGTTTCAACCTGAAACAGATAAATAGTGAATGTCTATATAACACAATGCAATATTATACAACTTTATTTATAATGTGGAGAGAATAGAGGAAGGTTTAAAAAACAGATGTAAGTTTACATTTATCAGAAAAATGTCAGCTTTTTAAACCCTTGCTGTATAATATAAAACTTTGCAATATTTTGGAGTAAGTCTGACAGCTACACACGCACACTATGAACATAACCTTTCTGTCAAAAGTAATAAAGATTTTATTGTTTTTTGCGGCCATTGTATGGAGGAGCGGATTCATTTTTATAGTGTATTTTAGGGCCTGTACTTTACTGTGCCGTGTATTTATTGATCCAATTTCTCACACCACGGTAATGCTTGGTTTAAAAAAAAAGCTCATTTGGCACCGTTTTCTATAATCCACCTGAGTGCAGGTTGTATAAATGGCAAGGTAGTGTTCACCTGGCTCTGCGGGATTCATTATGTTCACCTGGATCTATGTGTAAATGGCTGGAATGGGGAAAAAATGGTGAACAAATGAAATTGAGCTTGGTTTCGGGAAGAAAAAAAAAGGACATAGTCATGCAGGCGGGATAAATAAAAGCGGGAAACAATGGGGCATTGCCGCGGGAGCATCATTAGGCCGACCAATAACGGTAACCTTCTGCAGCATTTGTGGCCACTCAGCAGTTCCTCAACATGAGCCTGCACACATTGACTCTCACAAGCAGCCTTAATGACCCCCCATACCACCCCCACAGCCAACACACACACATAGAAACTCCCCCAGGCCACCTTAACACATGTATTGCACAGCAAAATGCATACATTGCACTGGCCCTATTTTGACTTCCACCTGTTTCCACGTCCACCGTCATCATCACCATCACCAGCTCTTACAGCAAGATTAAAATAATTTATTCATGTGCTCAGATTGAGGCTTTCTAAAGTTGATCTCGTGCTGCTGCAGCATTGGTCTGCATGCTGGATGATGCTCTCGCCACAATGACACTATATCCCACATCAAAGACCCCCCCCACCCTTTTTTGACTTGGCAATGAGCTGTAACTCACAGGTGAACTCTTCGCTCCTTCCCTTCTTAAAGGCAGTCAATTACTCACAGTTGTTGGCACCAGACGCTCCGCGGAAGGCGCAGAAAGTCACGCAGAAGGCAAGCATGTGCGCCAGCCCGGTCATCTTTCCTTGTTCTTCTGTTGTCTTCGCTCCCCTTTTTTGAAATGCTATTTTATCCTCTGTGAGTTGGCGGGCGATTGGCGAGGAGCCGCAGAGAGGCTCCTCATCTTTCTCTGTCCACAGAGAGAAGGAGTGTGACGTTGGAGAGCAACCCGCTCCCACGACGACGACAGGCTGCACCCTCCTCCTCTTCCTCCACAACAACGACCGCGATGTGAGGCAGCCAACATCCGCTCTCACTCACTCACTCAGTCAGTCAGCAGCATCCCTGCATCCTTCTCCTCTCCCGCCTCCATCCTCCTCCTGCCTCCTCCCACTATAAAAAAAAAAAAAGCAAACACCCACCCACCAAGAGGAGGGAGCTGCCTGCAGCCCATACTTTTTTTTGTGGACCCCATGTTTAATATACTGTAGATAGCATAATACCAACACAAATATCACATTAATCATATACTGTACAATCACAGATCATTTCATCAATATCAAACACACTGACACAATACACTCACAATTACTGTATCATGACAGATATTATGTGATACGATTGTTTGCTCAATTGTTACCATATATTTCAAACAGAAATACCATCACATTTGATGCTGGTCTATCAATATGGTATCAAAAGCTAAATAACACTCGTTTCATAGATTAATAGCTTGTATATCATCCATGCAAGCCTGACATGGAACAACAGATTTAGAATTTCGAATTTGTTTGATTTTAATGCTGAAGCAATACACCTTATAAACAGGTAGACAGATATAAAAGGAAAAAAAAACAATGGGAAGAATCAGATACTTAATTGGTTCCGAGACTCTGTTCATGAACTGAAGCAATTTTAACTTTTTTTTTTTTTTTTAAATAAAAATAAATGATGCCTTTGATGCTTCTGTTCTCGTGAATTTGTCACATTAAGTCACTGAGCCGGTTGGTAGGACGGCTGCTCCCCCAACAGTTGAAACTAAACTTATTAGATTTAGGTTTCAAGTATTTATTTGTCAGATGCTTAATTAAAGAAAAGATATTCGTGAAAAATATAGACTATGCCCGACTCGAAAAGCAAATTCACGCAAATAAGTGGTGCTCCCCTAAAAGTGATTTCTACATTCTATGTCACGTCTGAACTAGGTTTGAACCCAAATGCATAACTCAAACAAAGCAAAGTTCAAATAAATTGTTTCATTAATAAAGTTCAACACAAAGTCACTCATGTGAGGAAAAATGCAACTGTTCCAAAGAAACGCAAACTCAATCTTCCGTGGAGAAACGGTCACCAAAAATTAACAATACAAAGTACCAAATGGAAAAATACAAAACCAGGATTCTCTGTGACAAAGGATTACTTGAAACTTGGCATTAATGATTAGGCATGCGACTCAGACAGGACAAACTAGCACAGGACAAATGGAGACACATAGTATAAATACACGTCGTATCACAGCAGCCCTCCCAAAGAAGAATTCCTAGGTCGGCCAGTGGTTTAAATCATAAGTAGGATAAGCGGCTCGGATAATGGATGAATATATCACAAATTATGATCCCAAAACACGTTAATAGCAATTCAAAGTCATCCAAAATGTAATGCAGCAGGCACGACGGACTAATCTGTTGCATCTCATACGACAAAGATTGAACAATTATGAGTTTTACAGAATAGAAAAAGCATAGAAATGTGATATACTAACATGCGCTATATGAATAAAATTGTATTGTATGAACAAAAGCACAATGACAGTAGTTGACAATCCTGGACTGGCCAATGTGGATCACTGGGGAAATACCCCTGTTGGCTTGGCTGTTTGGGGCTGTGAAGCCAATTCATAATAATCCGCGGGTTCATTTGAAAATTTGCAATTAAAATGCCTTTGGAAGAACTAGCTATCTTACTGCCTTGCTGCTGCAACAACATTTCCATGTTAAATGTAGAGGGTAAACCCTTATATGTATAGCACTGACTGCACTAGCTTTGTTACTAAGGGTGTCACCAAAAGTCAAAATATTTAAATACAACCGTAGAAACGAGTTAATACACAACTAGAATGAACACCACTGTTATTACTGTATATTAAATGCTATCTGTACAAAATAACACATGGAAAACAGTCACAACACAACAGTAACATTGTGATCATTTCAAATGCAATAAAGCATGCTGGGAATGCTACTATAATGTCACGTTGTGAAGTGCTGATAACACAAACACTACTAATCGTGAAGAAAAGCACACAAAGTGATTTTTTTTTTAAGAAAAAAATGTTACTCTTATTTAAATATCTTTACCATTGAGTAATATGCAAAGATTTGTGAAAGTATATTTTTTTTATACCTTTATAATGATAAATACAAAACCGTTGTCAACCAACATGGGGTAGTTTAGAATCAGAACAAAGACACAGAGTTCAGAAAGCAAAAACTGATACCACAGATGGGGCTGGTGTAAAGAAAGGAAATAACACGGATGAAACAAAGCTAACGATCAAACCGGAACAGGCAATAGTGGCAAGTAAGCAAAAGTCTTCCTTAGTCATCTCCCATGCAGTTGAAGCCACCTGCATAGACTGTGAACGTTACTGTATCCTTAATATACAGTAAACAGCTTTCGGCGAAACACAGACATACACAAGGTAAAAAATTAGGTCTGCTGTCTCTTCCCCCTGAGTTCACCTGAGTTTAATTGCAGATTTGGAGTCAACCAGAAGCTGCACATTATCCAAACGCAGCTGTCTGCTATCAAGCTGTTCTTGGACTCCACCACGTTTGCCAGATTTAAAAAAAAAAAAAAGCTTTTTGTGCAGTTTGCTCCATCTATCCACTTAGTAAATTCACATTTTTAACCTGACTATTTGTTCTGACCTGTTGCCTTCCATTCTCAACATGCCTCCATTTGCCGACTGTCGGTATCCTGAACTTGGATTTCCCAGAAACCTTCTCTTCATCTGGGAGGTGTTCCCTTCAGCCACGGCCGTATAATCTACACTGCTTTCTCGAATCAGAATTTAGATCTTCCTTCTAACTAGAACACTTCCTTTGCATACGTCCACTATTCTGATCATGATGAAGAATTACTGTCAAGGTGCAGTCCAGTGTAAAACAATTTAACATTTGACTTCACAGCAAAATGCAAAGTGTTTAATTGATTGCGCCGACTCTCTGGTGCTTGTGCTTCGTTAATAACTGGTTATAATGGTTAGCACTTTGGTGTTTACTGACATCAGGATGCATGTAGTGACGACACAAACTGGCGGTCATAGATAGGTTTAGTGAAGTTCTGCTGAGTTGTTCTCGTGGATTCCAATGATTTTTGATGCTGTGTTTAGTCATAGTTGGCATACTTATTGTGAGTCAAAGCAGCTGCAGCAGGCATGGGCACGACCATCTTATCTGGCCACACCTGCTGACACTGCTGCTGTGAGATTTGTCCTTGGATAAGCCAGTCGAGGGCTGGGAGAGAAGCGCGTACATCGAAAGAACTTCAACCAAAAACACAAAACAACTTGGAACGTTTAAGTTCGGATCTAGTTTGAAGGGTTTTCCCATGTTTACAGCAGATTATAATTGCTGGTTGTCACAATTAAGCAGATGCAACAATACAATAAATATCATACATACTGTAGGCCAGCGGTTCCCAACCCGTGTGACATATCACATTAGTGTGCTGTGAGATGTAAATGAGTGTGCTTCACGAATTTATCCCAAATCACTTATTCGGACAAAAAAATATTATTGCAAAAAAGTATTTTTTGTTTGCCAACAACAAAATGATTAAATGTTCCTCAAATAGATGGCAGAAGGTACATATACATTATCCATATATGCACTTTTGTATGAGTTTTTCTCAGGGGTCACCAATGTGGTAGTCCCAAGGGCCACGTAAGTAGCCCGCAGGGCTCATGGGCAGAGCTATGTGGTGGCCCTGGACACCCCTTGCCACCCTCACACCTAGGGGAACACAATGATATATGTGATTTTTTTCTACCATTTTGAAAGGATGCAGTATTTTGAGACCTTGATACTCTTGACACATTTTTTTTTTATTAACTGCGTGTTTTAAAGAACAAATATCCAATTGATCTGAATGCAAACTCTGAAAGAATCTGACTTTGTCAAGATAGCAAGCAGACAACATGGCCAACGTGGCTTAGCCACACTGGCTGGCAACTCTCTAAATTTACCAGCCAATCAGAATTTCCACCAGCCAATGTTTTTTTTTTTTTTTTTTAACTTTAGCTTCTCTGTTTTCATCCACTGCCCTCACACTATCTCTGTTGATTTCTCCCATTGGTTGCACTGACTCATAGGCATGGGTACCAAGCCCCGGTACTAAACTGGTCCTGGGGCTGATTTTTTAAAAACTGCAGTATCAAGATTGGCCCTTAATGGTTCAGTTAACGTGTGCACTTCATTTAGTTTAACATTAAGCCACACTTGTGATTGGCGCCAGGTGCACCCGCGCGGCCATCATATGTGTGTACTTCTTCGGGTCGTTTGACGAGGTACCAGTGCAGGATATTTAAATTACAAAGGATTCCGAAAGAATCTGACTGTTAGTCCTGGTTTCAATCGATCCTCGGCACTCAATGCCCAAGTTTATCTGGCCAACACGATCGTCTCATGCGTCACCAGCCAAACTGGCTGCTAAATTTTTATCAACACGATGTTAATTTAGAACCCTGAATGTAGCGGTTACCTAATATAGTTTCTTGGTTATGTCTGGAATCAAGAAGTGTGTCCATGTGTGTGTTTGGGTCCATGTTTGTGTGTGTCTGTCTCTCTGCAGCAAAAGAACACATCTTGGTCTTTGTGGTTGCTTCGTCGGCATGTACTGTTTCAATAATTAATACGCAACATGGTTGGCTGTGAAATAAAAGAAAAACACGTTTTCAGCACAGTTAAAAACATGCTGTATGTTGTAGAGTTTCTCTGGTCATTTTAAACCTGCTAATGAGGCATTATCCTATTTTAGTATATTTAGGTTAGCCTCTGGTGAAATACTATTTGTGAATGTAATTGATATTTTCATGAATTGTCTATTCATATTCTTTTACAATAGTCACTCTTTTAAAACTGATATTTTTCGTCTGTGTTCTATTCGTTCAGTTATTTCAACATGTATTTATTCATATAATTACTTAAATATTTATTTATTTGACTATTGATCTAACTTGCCCCCCTGTGCTTCCTTTGCATAATGAATTAATTGTATGTCTCACTCTCTCTCTCTTTGAAGTCAGTGGGTGTGCACTGGGCGGGTCAAGCACTGATCCAGCCCCAACCAATCGCTTTGTCCTGCATGAGCGCTTGTGAGTTAATGACATGTGAGTAATAACAGACAGACAATTTGAGAAAAATCCTGTATTAAAGGGTGAAGTGAAAAACCACTATGTTCCATACACCTTCTGTCTTTGTCAAAACTTCAAACCACTTTTTATTCACAAGCAACCCACACCCTGTTGAGAATTTTGGCATGTGCAAAATGTAGTCACCCTTGCCGTAATATTTTTATTTTTTTGTGCTGTTCTGTTTTTGTTTTTCCCAAAAATACCCTCCCTGGTATGTTTTTCTACTGACATGACCTGTTAAAATTGGTCTTTGTGTGAGGACTTTATGCCCCTTTTTGTTGACAGCCAGTAGTTAGCCTCAGTACTTGGAGAGATACGGTGACAAACCATCTCAACTTTTGAGCATGTTCAGGGAGAAGGTGATGTGTTGTTCCCATCTCTGCCACAGGGTAAAAATGAACAAATGACTACACAATGTGTTGCAGGTAAAAACACATGAGTATTATTATTTTTAATATTATCGCCGGGGAATCCGAAAAACAACTAATGTTATCAATTAACACTATTTTACAGAATGCCGCTAGGCATTGAGGAAAGTGAAGCTTCATGAAAATTGATGGCATTTATAAATATAGCTGTTGGAGCCAATTATGTTTTGTCATTGTGTTCGGTTGCTTGTTTTCTCACTGTGTAATATAAGTTGTATGAATTCATTGTTGTGTATCATTTTATCACGCCCTAAGGTAAGTTAGTGTTTTGATCAGTTACCAACTGAGCTGTCTAACCTAACTTGTCTAAAAATGACATCTTTCAGCTCAAATAAGTTGAGCAAGTGACAATTCTCACAATTGGTATGCTAATTGGAGTTATCACCTGTTATCACTGGGTGGAAACGGGGGCAAGCTACTTGTCTTACATCTTTTAACAAGGCTCCATGTAGAGAAAGATGATTTTGCACACACTAGAAATAAAAAAACAATCCAAATCGTTTCAAAGAAAGCAACAAATGTATCATGCTGGGAATGCGATTTATGCAATTATTTTCTCCTAAGTTATGATTCATTTGCGCAAAGAAATCACGTGCCTAAAACGTATTTGCCTTTGTATTCACTGCCAAAATCCATATCTGTTATTAACTAACACGAGAGCTCTTGCAGGTACAAGAGGGCTGGAGCAGCGCTAGTCCTGCCCACTGCTTGTCAACTGAGTTTGATGGGAGGGAATGACAACTAAAATTATTACATGCTGCACTGTGGGCAGAGCTACAAAAACATCCAATCAAATAAAATAAGAAATAAATCACTATTAAATATATAAATAGTGGGCGGCACGGAGTTCAACTAGTTAGCACGTCCGCAACTCAGCACAGAGGTTGTGGGTTAGGTCGTGGGTTGACCTTCATGTGTGGAGTTTGCATGTTCTCCCACATTCCACAAACATGCATGGGAAGTTGATTGAACATTCTAAATTGTCCCACGGTGTGAGTATGAAAGCGTATGGTTGTTTGTCTTTGTGTGCCCTGTAAGTGGCTGCCAACCAGTTCAGTGTACTGCAACTGTCCAAAGACGGCTCCATCACGCCCACGACCCTTGTGAGGAGAAGTGACTCAGATGATGGGTGGATGGATAAATAGTGAAATAATTAATATATGTAAGAATTAGAGCAGTGTCGTTGGTAGAGACCTAAATCAGCATTTGTCGGAGTTGGGGCCCACACCAAACCAATTGTTATCACTTCATTGTAAAAGTGGTGTGTATCTGGAGTAGTCATGTAATTAAAATATTGGCATGTAACACAAAGCAAAAAATAAATGAATAAAAAATCAGCCAATATGAGCACTACCACCACGGTGTCCTCGCGGGCACTGCAGAGGATATCCTTTGGAAGGCTCAGGTCCAGAGTTGCTACATGGCGTGCGTGTCCCTGCAACTTTGGGGCTGCACGCTGTGCGCCCACATTTACGATTGGTTCTTCTTCATTCGAGCTTTTCCACATGATGGGAATTAAACTTTATAACTTAATTTGCAAACTGCATTCTCCATCTCTGCAAGTCGTTAAAGCTGTTTGGGAGCAGGATTTACAATTCAGTTTCACAGACGATGGTTGGGATTCCATTTTAAATCAGGTTGTCGTCAGTGTGCGCTCGCAATGCACTAATCCAATTCGAAGTGGTTCACCGAGTCCACTTTTCCAAAACCAAACTAGCACGTATTTATCCGACTGTGGATGGGACATGGGACAGATGTCATGGCGAACCTGCAACATTAGTCCACATGTTTTGGTCCTGTCCCTCTCTACTACCTTCTGGAAATTAGTCTTCCAGATTTTATCTGAGGTTGTATCGTGTAACATTGAGCCGAACACCTTGACCACCAGACCTTGACCTGTCGCGTGTATCTCAAAGACTGCTCTCATTCTCATCATTACTTGCTAGAAGATGTATTTAGTTGAGATGGAAAGACCCAGCTCCCCCTCCTCAAGTACACTTAAGGGACATAATGCAATGTATGGACTGGGAAAAAATAAGATTCACCGTCCGAGGCACTGAAAATGCGTGGTGCCCCTTCCTGACATTTTTCGAGAAACCTACCACTGCTGTTTATGAGAAGACACCTGTCATCTTATTTTATTTTTCTTACTTTATTTATGTTTTTATGAGTGTATAGTATGAGTTACTGCTCACTTGGGGCGTGTGTTGTTTTGTTGCATGACAAAATAATTACGCAATGGAGTCTTCTTTACATATGAATGATGCCACTCCGTTCGTAGCGGTGAACACTTTATTTCTAAGGCAATGTCTGGCACTACGTCCATGTTAAAATTGAATTTTCCTTTGTGGTAGAAAGGCTCATTGGGTATTATCCTTTAAACCTTTAAATATGCAATACTATGTGTGAGGCTTTGTCCTTTCACTTGACAGGGCGGCTGGAGTCGTCTTTGTCCGTGACAAGGTTGCTGTTCGGCCGCAGCCGACAGCGTTTGGTGGACTCTAAAAACGCTGACCAGGAAAGGAGGTTTTGACAAGATGTTTATTGTGTCCGGCAGCAAGCAATTAATCCACACAGAACCTACTGCATGAATCCGCAGGGTAGCTAAATAGAGGCAGATCTCGTAACTTACACCCGAGACGAAAACAGACAACGAAAAGCGCTGGTGGGCGCAGCCGCACCAGGAAAGTAAAACGAACACTAAACTTAGAGCGCTTGCAAGGCAAGGAAAATACACAAACGAGAATGGCTTACCACGAAAGGGAAAGCAAAGTCCAATGAGCGAAAATGCAAACAGAAAGCGAGCCGGCGAATAGCTGAGGCTGAGGATCAAACGAACAAACAACACACGGCGCAAGAAGGGCAGAATCAAAACGTGAACCATGAGCATGAGTGTCGCAGGATATATAATAATCCGACGCCGGTTGCTTCCCGGCGGCGGTTTAAGTAGTCCCGTAATTAGTGGCGTGATCGGAATCAGCTGCGGGCTCGTCCGCGCGTTTCTCCCAGCTGGTACGGCGCGCGCCGGGGGGAAACGCCCCCTTGCTGAAAGCAGGTAAACAAAACACGGATCGTAACAGTCCGGGTTGCCAGGTTTTCTCCCTGTGTGCTTGCCTCGTTCTCTCTAATAGATATGATTCCTTTCTTCTTCTCCTCACTTTCCCTAGGCAGCTAAGCAAAAGTGTTGACGCCAAGTGGAGATGAGTAAGAGTGCCAAAAAAAGCTTAACTTGTGTGAGAATTATGACATTGGGCCAGCACTTTTGTTTGGCCACTCAGAATTTGTTTGAGTCTTGTCCCAATTACAAGAGAGGCCATGTGACAGCAAGAAGACTTCCTGTCTTGCGTCCACAGACATTTATCTGTATGGTGGCTGCATGGCTGCTTTGCAAGTGTTTGCCTCCAGAAATGCGTTGTGCGACTATATTACACCAATCTTCTCAAATTGGAAACACATCTCGATTTGGGATATATTGGCAAATGCAATCTGACCATAAAAAATCATGCCTGTCACCTAAAGTCAATATCAGTAATAATATTTATTGTCACCTGAATATTATAGTATAAAGTATCCTTATTTCTACAAACCCCCAATTGCAATAAATTTGGAAAGATGTATAAAACCAAGGTGTGTGCTCCTGTTCGCCACCTCACCTATCACGAGGTGAAACAGGGAGCGTCGAGGTAAATATTTCCAACGCTCGCCACTTCCAATTTGTCTATCAAAATTGCACTGTGGAAACTTGGCCACCAAGCATGACAGCATGAGTCGCGTCCCGGCTATATAAGTGCCCTCATTTCATGTTCGGCGATTTGGCGCAATTGCCACTTCCTTAGTGATAACAACATGGCCCATTTCTACCACGACAACCTGCAGTTAGCCACATAGCTATGCCCACAACTCGAAAAAAATACATCTTTCCTTAAGTGTTGTTTGTTTTGAACAGAAATGGGAATTTGTCAATGCTTAAGTCCATCTGTCGGCTTGTGTCTGTATTGTAACCAAAGAGCTTCAAGAACGGACTTACCGGTACCACATCACACACGGATGACGCACACATGACATGCAGCCCCAAAAAATGTAAAAATGAAACAGGTTGTGCCCCATCCACTTCTCACCCCACTGTGCGTGTCCATCCATTATCTGCCGCTTATCAGGCCGGGTCGCGGAGGCAGCAGGGAAGCCCAGACTTCCCTCTCCTCAGCCACATCTACTAGTTCTTCCGGAGGGATCCCCAGGCGTTGCCAGGCCAGCTGGGAGACATAGTCTCTCCAGCGTTTCCTGGGTTGTCCTCGGGGCCTCCTGCCGATTTGGACATGCCCGGAACACCTCACCAGGGAGGTGTCCAGGAGGCATCCTAATCATATGCTCAACCCACCTCAGCGGTTCGACGCTGGGTCCCTCCCCGATGGCCGAGCTTCACACCCTATTTCTAAGGAAGAGCCCGGACACCCTGTGGAGGAAACTCATTTCGGCCGCCTGTATCCGAGATCTTGTTCTTTCGGTTGACCCACAACTCATGCCATAGGTGAGGGTAGGAACGTAGATCAACCGGTAAATTGAGAGCTTCGCCTTTTGGTTCAGCTCCCTCTTCATCACGACAGACCGATACAGTATCCGCATCACAGCAGACGCTACACTGATCCATCTGTCGATCTCACGCTCCATTCTCCCCTCACTCGTGAACAAGACCCTAAGATTTTTAAACTCCTCCACTTCGGGCAAGATCTCTTCCCCGACCTGGAGATGGCACTCAACTCTTTTCCGATAACCATGGTCTCAGATTTGGAGGTGCTGATCTTCATCCCAACCGCTGCACACTCAGCTGCGAACCGCTCCAGTGAGACTTGGAGATCACGGCTTGAAGAAGCCAGCAGTACCACATCACCTGCAAAAGCAGAGATGCAATACTGAGGCCACCTAACCGGATCCCCTCATTGCCTGGCTTCGCCGAGAAATTCTGTCCATAAAAGTTATGAACAGAATCGGTCACAAAAGGCAGCCTTGGCGGAGTCCAACCTCACTGGAAACAAATCCGACTTATGTGGACCAAACTCTGACATCGGTGGTACAGGGACCAAACTGCCCGGATCAGGGGGCTCTGTACCCCGTACTCCCGAAGCACGCTCCACAGAACTCCCCGAGGGACACGGTCGAACGCCTTCTCCAAGTCCACAAAACATATGTAGACCGGTTGAGCGAACTCCCATGCACCCTCAAGGACCCTGTAGAGAGTGTAGAGCTGGTTCACGTTCCACAGCCAGGACAAAAACCACACTGCTCCTCCTGGATCTGAGATTCAACCTCCTGACGGACCCTCCTCTCCAGTACCCCTGAGTGGACCTTACCAGGGAGGCTGAGGAGTGTGTTTGCTCTATAATTGGAACACACCCTTCGGTCCCTTTCTTAAAAAGGGGGACCACCACCCCGGTGTGTCAATCCAGAGGCACTGTCCCCGATGTCCATGCAATGTTGTAGAAGCGTGTCAACCATGACGGATGGCGGATCTCATCCACGCCCGGGGCCTTGCCACCGAGGAGCTTGTTAACCACCTCGGTTACTTTAACCCCAGAGATAGGTGAGTCCACCTCGGAGTCCTGAGGCTCTGCTTCCTCAATGGAAGGCGTTTTGGTGGAATTGAGGAGGTCTTCGAAGTATTCTCCCCACCAACTCCCAACGTCCCGAGTCGAGGTCAATAGCACCCCATCTCCTCTATAAACAGTGTTGATGGTGCACTGCTTCCCTCTCCTGAGACGCCGGCTGGTGGACCAGAATTTCCTCCAAGCCGTCTGGAAGTTGTTTTCCATGGCCTCACGAAACTCCTCCCACACCCGAGATTTAGCTTTGGCAACCACAGATGCCGTATTCCGCTTGGCCAGTCGGTACATGTCAGCTGCTTCCGGAGTCCCACAGGCCAAAAAGGCCCGATAGGAATCCTTCTTCAGCCTGACAGCATCCCATACCACTGCTGTCCAACAGCGGGTTTGGGGGTTGCCGCCACGACAGGCACCGACCACCTAATCAATGCTCCTAGGAGCTAAGTTGTCGGGGGCCTTTTGCCCCTGGTATGGTCACCCATGGGAAACATGTCCTAGGGCGGGTCCAGACAAAGCACGGCTCACCAATCCCCTTATGAAACACAACATCATTGGAACGCGTTTTCCCTTGCCCTTCCCATGGGTTCACCACTTGTGGGAGGGGCCAAAGGAGTTGGGTGGCGTGTGAGCCGGGCTACAGAAACTAGCTCTTGGGACATGCAATGTCACCTCTCTTGCAAGGAAGGAATCTGAGCTGGTCTGCTCGGCACAAGCGTTCCGACTGGACATAGTCAGGCTCACCTCCACGCACAGCCTGGGCTCTGGTACCAGTCCTCTTGAGAGGGGTTGGATACTCTTCCACTCTGGAGTTGCCCAAGGTGAGAGGCGCCGAGCAGGTGTGGGCATACTTATTGCCCCCCCGCTTGGCGCCTGTACATTGGGGTTCACCCTGGTGGACGAGAGGGTAGCCTGCCTCCGCCTTAAGGTGGGGGGACGGGTACTGACTGTTGTTTGTGCTTATGCACCAAACAGCAGTTCAGAGTACCCACCCTTTCTGGAGTCTTTGGAGGGTGTGCTGGAGAGGGCTCCCCGTGGAGACTCACTCGTTCTGCTGGGGGACTACAATGCTCACGTGGGAAATGACAGTGAGACCTGGAAGGGCGTAATTGGGAGGAACGGCCCCCCCACTCTGAACCTGAGGGGTGTTCTATTACTGGACTTCTGTGATTCATGTATATATCTCGCTCTTGTCATGTTAGTGTGCGCCTGGATGATGAAGTGAAGCCCTTAGAAAATTGCCATATAAGAATCTTTTGTCAGGTAATACGAGTGAACGAATCTTTTGAATGATTCTTTGTTGGTGAATTGATTCTAATGATTCAGTTCTATCTGTGCAGGCACTATCAATTACTAGTGGGCACGTCAGTCGTCATTCTGTCATTATTTCAGACTGCCCCCCGTTGGCGACAGCGACAACAGACACACAAAGCATGGTGATTTGTGAAATAAAAACGTTCTGGGAAAATGTCATAGTGGTCTGTGCGTTAGTTCAACTGTGAGAGAAAAGAGGCTCACCTTTTTTCTGAAGCATTGCCACGATTGGCTGTTCGATGAGGAATGAGCAATTATGATGTCATTTCCAGTCAATCAATCAATCAAACTTTATTTTTAGATCACTTTATTTTTAGAGTCAACATGCAACTCAACGTGCTTCACATTGTAAAAATAAAAATAAAACCAACCTGCCCACCAGCTCAAACACACACACGTACCCACAGACGTCCACCCCCCACCCATTCAGACACAAGCATACATTTTCACATAGACAATATCAAAAGGTAAAAGATGAGTACACGGGTAACTAGAGCAAATGATAGGTGCCAAGCATCGTGTGGGGAAAAACACCATCTCATGGAGCCTTCTGCAACAGGAGCAAAACTAAGGCCACACCCACAGGCTGCCAGGACTGAGCCCCCAGTACAGTGGTGCCATAGGTGCTAGCACGTACAGCAACCCGGGACCCAGGAGGCGGGGCCATACAAATGTCGCACCACATGGAAAAAATACGCTAGAAAATAAATTATTATTCCCAACCTCAATAGACAATAAAAACCTGGGAAACTATAGACTCAAATAATAATAAATAATAAATATCAATCCATCCATTATCTATCCCGCTATTCCTCACTAGGGTCACAGGGGGCGCTGGAGCCTATCCCAGCTATCTTCGGGCAGTAGGCGGAGAACACCCTGAATTGGTTGCCAGCCAATCGCAGGGCACACAGAGACGACCAACCATCCGCGCTCACACTCATACCTAGGGGCAATTTAGCGTGTCCAATCCGCCTGCCATGTATGTTTTTGGAATGTCGGAGGAAACCGGAGTACCCGGAGGAAACCACGCAAGCACGAGGAGAACATGCAAGCTCCACACAGGATGGCCGATTGAACCCACGACCGATGCTGTCTCTCACTGTGAGGCCATCGTGCTAACCAGTCGGCCACCGTGCCGCTATATAATAAAAAATAAATATATTTATTAATCAAATACATGACGGAGCCATTATGAAATAAATATTAACAAAAGACTAAAAGTACTAAGAATAGGTAACTAAATTTGTTGGAAGCTACATTGAAAAGTTTTGTAAACACGAACAGTTGATAGCAATTGGCAAAAGGCCGTCCCCCAATATGTAAAAAAACATGTAGATGTTGCGGCTGAAATAAAAAAAAACTGCTTCCCCATCCCGTTTCGTACAATGGAATATTCCATTTTACTGTGCAAGTGTCGACTTGAATCAGGAAACTAGTTGGCACGGTTGTGAGAAAAATTAAAGAGCAGCTGCAGTTTTGATCCAAAAAGACAAACAAACATTGAAGATATACAGTATATGACCTTCTCCAAACTGAACTATTAATTGAAATGTGATCTAATCAATAAAGAAAAACCAACACTGCAGCTTAAAGATCTGCTTCAAGCAACAGGCGCAGAAAATACCACTTTACCAGATTTTAATGTCAGGCTGTTAATTTAATGGCAGATACGCCACTTTATTTGGCTCATAAAAGTGTAACTCTGACTCAAATGTCACTGCCTCACAAGCCATTAGCTTCACTGCAAACCAATTCTGTTAAATTGAAATTCAAAACAACCAAGAGGCATGACATCAGACGGGACCTGTTTCACTCATGAGAGCTCAGTTCAGTGAGCATCAAAGAATTATCTCTTGGGTTGTGTTTTTTCTTTGACAAACGAGTAGCCTTAACAGGCGATGTTAATATTTGCATATTTTATATTTTCATCACAGGAATTTTACATGCTTTTGACACAACTAAGGCACACATGTACATTATGTGACATTGCATGCATGAGATACTCACTCTCCATATAATATATGCATAGGTTTATTCACAGATGTTACCCCCAAAGTTTTGAAGAAGACTCCCATGTTGTTTCTTCTCCATGCAAGTAAATATAAATATTTAATCTTACAGGTTTCACGCCGGGCAAAACATACCACGACATAACATATTGCAGTAACATAAGCAAGACATTTTCATTTTTTACTAATCACGGTAATTGGACAGAAACTGTTTTGGCAATGGGAACAATTGGAGCACATCCCTGTAAATTGCAACACAACCCGCAGGCACTTTTGGCAACTTTGAGTACATCTCCCTTGCCTTGGTTGCTTACACCAGTTGAGCCATGTCGGACATTTCAAGGAGTTCTGTGATCTTAAATCAGACTCCATTATTATGAGAGCGCCATGTTCTCTTTCTTTGTATGTGTTCGTGCAGTGCAGTGGGGTGGCAGGGAACACATGCAATGCTAATTAGCTTTAATATTGATGACGATGGAATAAAACTGTGTTTTTCATGCGATCTGTTGTGCAGATGTCATTTGGAGCTGAAATGAAATTAAATATGTAATTGTATCATACAGACGCTGAGCCTGATTGTACTTGAAGCAAATCGGGCTTTGGTTATGATTAATGCTCTTTTAACTGCAGGCTTATGTCCCTGCAAATTACTAAAAAAAAATTCTGGGATCCATGATATTTGTGCTGATTTCACAGTTACATTTTACTCAACTTTTGATCAGTGATTGCATTTTGCAGACCATCCATCCATTATCTATATCGCTTCTCCTCAGTAGGGTTACAGGGGGTGCTGGAGCCTATCCGGTTATCTTCGGGCAGTAGGCGGGGTACACCCTGAACTGGTTGCCAGACAATTGCAGGGCACATGTAGACAAACAACCATCCGCGCTCACACTCATACCGAGGGGCAATTTAGAGTGTCCCTTCTTTTACATATTTCCTCAACTGGTGGTAAGAGTAATTTGTTTCAAGTGCAGAGGGCAGAGGCCTTTATTTGAACTCAGGCCACATAGTATGATAATGATAATGATTTTTCGACCACTGTAAAAATACATCTCAAAAGGATTAATTAGGATTACGGATTAATTAGTCGCGTATTTTGATAGACTGGCGCCCATGCGCTCGGTGTAATATGGGCGTAACTTCATGTTCACGCCAGCGCAAGTCGAGTTAAGCATGTTTGGGGCCGTATTCCGCCTCTCTGGGCTTCCGGTACAGAGTTGCCTCTCCTCCGACTCATCCGATCATTTGAGGATTGAAAGTACACTCCCCTCGGCGTAAAAAACAGGCGCATCGTCAAGGCCGGGTTGAGACAGGCATGTATGACGGTGGCAATCACAAATCTTGGGGGGCATTATTGCATTGTATACATAACGTCATCATGGCCAGCAGAATTGAATGCAAGCAATGTCTAAACTAGTGTTCTGTTGTATATCAATTGTTTATAAGGCTGAGGACCTGTGGAGAATGCAGCACCTGAAATGCAAACAAATTCTTTGAAATCTAACAAGAGCTTAGCTACTAGAAGAATTAGGTTATATGGTTTTGGTTATTGTTGTTGACTGCACATATATTCAAGAAAAATATGAACTCTTGTTTTTATAATGTAATTGGCAATTAAGTATGTCACTACACAAAACACTATGAACAAGTTTAACAGAGCTCATTTGCAAATTGCGATTAGAAACATGACATTGGCTGATTTGCATACCGAAGGGTGATTGGTAGTTGGGTCGTCGCTCGCTGCAGACAGCTATCCCTCACAATGAGCCGGCGGCAGGACGATACTCTGAGTGAAAAGAGGGGATGGAGCGAAACAACTTGATATATTTTTTTATTTTAGTGGGCAAGCACGACATTAAGACGAACAAATTGGAGCGGAGGAGAAAGGCATTACATTATAAAAATATGTGAGATATAATATATTTTGGGGGATTTTGTTTGGGGAGCACAATATTTATTTGAGGGGGCCAGGCCCCTCTTGCCCCTGCCATCATCATTTTCATGCCAGGGCAATGGTCTAATTCAGTGTGTTTATGAATTTGACTACACCTCACTCCGTGTTACTTCCTTGCCCCCTGGCGCAACTCGCAATTTTGTAACAAAACGTTAACCACTTCTTTGACAAGTTAAAAGGTGTTCTATTATACAGCACAGGTTGCATAAAGTGATTTTGGTGTATTTGATGGAGGCACAAGCTGACAAATTCGGCTCTCAACAGACGTGTGTTGAATATCACCAGGTTTCATTCATGAATATGATAGCAGCTTGGGACAATACTTTGACTTATTGTAGAAATCATTCAGAGGACAAATTATAATCATTATCATCTTGAAAAAAATGTTTTATCGACGCCTCATGGCTATTGTTGATTACACACAAAGTTATGATCAGGGGTGTAAGGCGGTCTCCAATTGCCCACGTAATACTACAACGACATCATCCATCAAGGGGGGATCTTGCAGTTTATGTGTCAATATCATGCACAGAAAAATCCAGCATGCCCGCGCGTGACCCTAGTGAGGATATGTGGCGCAGGGGATGGATGGATGGACTTTGAAACATTTGGAGCACCTAAATTCAGAGTCCATCGCAGAGTGTGGCCATATTGGACGCCACATTTTCAGTAAAAAAAAAAGTAAGCTAAACCAATCCTTACATACATTAAAATCAAATATATAACATGATTAGGCTTATGAAAAGCCCCTCTGAATGCACTGTGAGAACACATAAGACATGACAAACAACACCACGTAAGATTTCTCATTCTCTTTTAAGTCAGCCATGGGAACACTAATCTTTGTGATACTTTCAGAGGTTGAAGTAAGCCTAAATTGTTATTTCCACATACATTTTGGGGCTGATTGATCCCCGTTAATATAGCGATGTATTTACAATGGTTTTGAATCGACAAATTGTCTACATTGACTCCCACAAGAGATGAAGGGGGAAAGGGTCAAGGCCATATTGTTAATTTTTTGTGGGTGGTGTTAAAGATGCTTGCTGATTCCTCCAATGCAAATTGATGAAATTGAAAATGCAAGCTAATATAATTTCCTGATAAAAAATAAAATAAAATAAAAAACGTAAATTGCGCTCGTTAGTGGAAAATGCACCATTTTTCGATTGCTGAAATTTCAAGATGAACTCTTTAACCTGCCTTGGTAGTGGAAAATGTCTTATTCCATTTTACATATGCTTCCCGATTGGTCCTTTTGAACAATTGATACTCTCATGAGTGTTCAAATAAACACTGATCGTGATCTTGAAAAGCACATTCAATTGATATTTAGATTTTTTACAGTCTAAGCCACAGAACTCCAGTTCTGAAAATGAGCCCCACTCACATTCTCCTTGAGCAGAGGCCGCTATTTGAGTTACAGCACCTCAGCACGCAGGTGCTTCGCCATATTCACTCTCATTTCTTCCCCTGAGATGTGTGGGGGTCGGCGAGCCAGCTGAACCCTGCCTCTGATGCAGGCAGACATGTCGCTATGGGGGAAATGACAGATTGACCCGTCCAACAGCCATGATGGATTTGCTGGAGGCTGACGGGACTTCACTGGATGACATCCAGGAGCCACCACCGGCTTCAAGTGCAGTGGAGCTTCACACATTCTGAAGGTCACTTCCTGGCTTAACACAACAGTTTCCTGGTGGAGGCAGATGGCCACTGAAACTCAGAGTCAGGTCCTGGTGGATATGTAAACTTTCTCTTACGGAAGTGACTGAGGTACTGGATGCTGACTGGTTAGAATTATCACACACACACACACTTACGGGCCAATCAGTAATGATGCCATCGTGTTTGCCACATTAAGACTGTCCAATGATTGTGCAAACAGTTTCCAAAAAACAGCCAATAACATTACAGTGAGATCATGTAGGAAAATGGAAGTGAATCGACAAAGACTGGCAGCCCGTGGAAGAAAGCATGCAGACTGGTTAGCAAATAACTAGAATGTACTTGCACCTCACCTGTACCAAGGAAAAAATGAAAGAGAGAAAAAAGATGCAGTTTGTCTTTTTGCTAGTTAGCAGGCTGCTTTTAACAACAGATGATGTAGGTGTCAATTAAATCTATTATTTTCACACCGTAGCAAGCAAACATCATTAAGCCGTGTTTAGCATAGCAAAGATTAAAAGTTATTTATCATTGTGCTTTTTAGATATGATTTGAATGAGTGAGCCATGTCCGGTTAGCAAAACAGCGTCAGCTCTGATTGGCTGTTAGCTAGCAAATGCAAATTAGAGCATGAGAGAGATGTACACTATGAGCCCAGTAACAGCAAATCAAATAGCATTATCTAGTAAATTAAACTTTAATCTTGTTGTTGCTTGTATTATGAGTGTGTTGCGCAAGGTTCTGTTTATGTGTTAATTTTATTTCCTGAAACCCTAACTGTGGATGGTATGACAAACAATGACTTCTCACTTACAGAGGGGGTTAAGAGTACTGTTTGTGTAGTTGTGTGTGCGAGTGGCACACAATGCCGGTGCATTTTTTTTGGGCCAGTCCAGCCCTTCCTATATCAGTTTGCATTTCTCTATGTACGTTTGAAATCTGCTTCCTGATTCAAATTTGTTTAATAAAATTACCCATTTGACTGTATTTCTTTGCTCTTTCTCTCCAATACCGCATAATACCACCCAAACACCCTGCTCCTTCTAAGATCCCATTTTCCGACAACGAACAGAAGCGTGGTGAATGATTCCTGTTAAAGGATCAGAGTTTCCTTGCGGTGTTGGCGCTGGAGTGAGCACGGTGGTATCTTCTCGAGACCACCCCGCACTCTGACGAAAAGGAAACTTTTCCAGTGTAGCCCAGGGACAATCTGTGTGATATGGACAAATACTCCCAACATAGGTAAGTATATTCCAAAATAGTATTTGTCCTTAAAATTACACTAAATGAATAACAATAAAAAAAAACATCTTTTATTGAGAAAACACAAATAAATGAAAAAAAAAAAAAACGGAAATAAATTACCAATAAATACCTATCCAACTGCCGTGTCTGAACTGCACACTAGAGGCATCAAGTAAAGAGATAATATAGCTAGCTAGATAAGAAATAAAGAAGAATTAAAAGACAAAGTAGTGGAATGTGGCTACAGGTTATAAAAGTAGATATATGGATGTCATGCTAGCTGTGTGCGAGCTGTGGGCTGTAAATAAAGTGAATAAAACATGACAAGCAGGACTTCAGAGAGAGAGAGAGTACACCGAGACAACACTGAGAATACCAGACTGGCGAAAGTCAACCATCTGGAACCGGTGGCTCCTCCAGCGACAGCCAGCCAGACCCAACCAAACAGTGACAACTCTTAGCGATGGATCACTCGGCTTGTGCATCGATGAAGAATGACGCTGACTCCAAGAAATAATGTGAATTGCAGGGCACATTGATCATCCGCACTTCAAATAAATCTTGGGGCCCAGACTCCGCTGCTTGTGGCTCAGGCAGCGCTTTGCTCTACCAGTGGATCCCTCAATACAATCCACAGCAACCGGTGACCAGATTGGTGACCCCTCTAAGCTTGGTGTAACCTTATTCGCGACTGGAGGGAAGTAATCGTAAAAAGATTCCCTCCGTAACAGTGTGGAAATCTGAAATAGAAAATAACGGTATAAAAATTATAGGGTTATACCGTGTGGTAGACGTTTTTATATTGTACAGGGATATACAGTATATCGTTATAGCAAAGACATCATCATTAGTTCGCAATGTATATTAGGCAAGCAAACACATAATTCCACCATTCTGAGACCCTAGTGAGGATAAGATGTACAGTGGATGGATGGATGCGTGAGTTGGGATGATTTGCTTGTTTGTGTGACCTATGATTGATTGGCGATCAATTCAGGCAGTTCCACATTGAAAGTGAGTTCCAGCACACCCTTGCTGCTTGCTTTTGAGTAGTACAGAGAATGGATGAATGGTATATTATGATTATTTGTGTTAAATGGGGTATTATCTATATTATTAACACCGGTAGATATTTATTTTCCCCAAACAAAGAAAAAGTACAGCTTTTGTTACACAGAGTACCGGAACATTTCTAAGACTCTTGCTGTCATGCGAGGAAAATTCACGGATGAACTCGGACTGGTGTCGCAATGTGGAGATGGATGTATTTATTGCACTTCATCGCTTTGCTCAAATTAAATGCAATTTATGATACTTATTTTGGCACTCAATTGCTTATTCATACAGCCCCGCATATTGCTCCCATGTTTTGGCCTAGTTCGAGTCGCTCTCTCTCTTTCTCAGTTGAACTCTCAGTTAATGAAACAGCATTGCAAGATTTCATTCTGATCCGATTGCAAACAGTTGAATTCTGTACCGGCGGTACCAGTTAAGGACAATTACAACAACGGCTCAAACCCCACTCCCGCCCTTGCTTAATGACTTTTTAAAAAACTTTTCATTCTCCCGTCCCCAAAATGGCCATCTGTCCAAGAGGGACCGTTCCGTCACGAAGATGGAATGCCCATCTCTGGTCATAATACATGTCGCTCAATGAGTTGCCTGACTCCACACGCATGGTTGTTGCGAGCCAACAGTTATCACTGTATAGAACCTAGTTATTGATTTCTCTTAAATAACATTTACAGAGACAATTGTGGACTCTTGTCCAGACCGTTACATAATCTAGAGAGGAGCTAGTTAGTTGACCAATGTAATTCAAGTGTTATCCTCCCATCACTCAATAAATAAAAGTGAAAGTAGATGCTGACAACAACATTTGAATTATTTTCTTTTTTAATCAGCAAGACCATTGTCACTGACAATAGCTTGAATAAAGAAAAAAAAACATTTAAATGTTATCAATATGTCAAGAATTACGGTCGTAATGACATTTTAAAGACTTCAAAAGGTGGGCAAAAATGCTTGTTAGAATTTGAAAACTATAGAACACCCTGAGACTGTGTTTGTGCAAAGCGGCGTGCGGCTGTGTAGAGAAACATTTTGAGTCGAGTAAAGCATAGGGAACGACTAGGATTGCCATAAAATCGATCTCTGCAGTGTGACCCGCATCTGCCTGTTGTTTGTTTGGCTACCGGATTCCCACACCATCGCTAGCAATAGACGGCTGTCTTATCCCAGTGGACAGCTCCCCTGCGTCTCTCCCCATGCACGGTTAGGTGACAAAATGTTGGCACTGTATTATTCTCTTCGGCATTGTACAAATTGGATGTAACTTCGTCTGCATGTCCCCAAATACCGAAGGAATTAAATGAGATACTTTATATCAATATAATAAACGCATTCTCGTTTTCATGACTTTTGGGCATTCAAAGTTAAAGTCAAAGTCAAAGTGGTTATTTCGTCGTGCTTGTGTCTTAAACCTCTTATTTTAGAGGACTCTTGTTGTTTGATTGTTAAGGATGAGTTTTTAAATGGAATGAATGATCCTCGATTTAATATGCAGTACAGTTGTATTAGCAAATACAATATACATTTTCTATATGTATGACCATTTAAGGATGAATAACACAAATGGATTAAGAGCTGATATGTATATGTGCACTTCATAATAATTGGCACCCCTGGAAAAGATGGTTTTTTTTTCTTACCTTAATAATGGACTATTTTTTTTAAGAGTGTATAATCCAACTTTTAATTAGATTCATTCAGCGTGGAAAAAAAACACATTAAATATATCATTATTTCACATTAAATAATGAGTGTCACATTTATTAACACCCCCGGAATCCCACACATTCGTCTATTGCCAACAAAACAGCATTTAATCTTCCAATAATGCTTCACAATATGGGAGAATTCAGAAAGAGGGCTCTCTCACCATTCCTCTCCGCACAATCTCTCAAAGTCATCCAGCGACCTCGGTCCTCTCCTTTGCACTTTACACTTTAACTCAATTCACGGGTTCTAATTTGGGTTGAGGTCTGGGGACTGCGATGGCAACGGGACGAGCTTTATTCTGTCTCTGGTGGACTATGTCTACAATTTTCAGGATGAGAGTATACTTCTGCAATAAAAACTGAGTTTATTTAAAGTCTTTCAACACATCTTAATTAACCAGGGGTGCCGACAATTACAGAGGGTGCTGTACATAATATGAAGAGAAAACACTTTGTTGTTAAATGTATAACCTGCATATGTTCCTGAAATATCCATCCATCCATCCATTATCTTTACCGCTTCTCCTCACGAGGGTCGCGGGGAGCTGGAGCCTATCCCAGCTGTCTTCGGGCAGTAGGCGGGGAACACCCTGAACTGGTTGCCAGCCAATCGCAGGGCACTCAGAGACAAACAACCATGCACGCTCGCACTCATACCTAGGGGCAATTTAGAGTGTTTAATAGACCTGCCATGGATGTTTTTGGAATATGGGAGGAAACCGGAGTACCCGGAGGATACCCACGCAGGAACGCGGAGAACATGCAAACTACACACAGAAAGGCCTGAGCCGGGATCAAACCCACGACCGCTGCTGTCTCTCACTGTGTGGCCATCGTGCTAACCAGTTGGGCCACGGTGCCGCGTTCCTGAAATATAAAACGCCAAATTGTGTATTCAATACCAAAAAGTTTATATTCTGAATGAACACAGTCTTCAGTGTCTTGATTTTCATGTCATAATAGAGGCAGGTGGGATCCTCGTCCCCTGCAGCTGAAATTTACCACACAGTCAAACCTACAACCTTACCTACAACAGTGCTGACTGTGCAGATAATAGCTAAAAAGATTCTACCAGATTCAAAAAGACTTTAAAAAACTATGGGTAGAACAAAGAATTTGATGATGTTCCGCAGATCCTGAAATGAGATGCATTAAATTCTCTATAATGACTGATGCACCCAATAAAGGCATCAGAAAAAAATGCAGTTCAATACTACAGGGCTTCATTTCATTAAGAATGTGGGTGTGTGATTGGAACATGCATAGAGGAGTCTCTGGCCAAATTTGGTTTATTTTGTTTTGATCAATTAAAGTGTTTAGTGCAGACAATCCAAATGTGAATGATGGAATTCCCAACTCTGTCTTTTCCAACTTGAAGAAGAAACAGAATGATGTCCTCCAAGGCAGATGCACATTGTGCTCAACAATGTGAGGCAGGGTCTTGACCTTCCCACAGGTAGCTGTGGAAATAAATATTGTGCCCAACGACTATGCATTCTTTTCCACATCTGCCAAAAGAAGAGAAAGATATAGTTTTGTGTTGATGACACTGACACCAATAGAAATGCAACACTGTAACGGCCGCGCCATCTTACAGGGGCCGCGGCCCCAAGATGGGCATCTCTTATTTTCATTCATAAAAGGTGGCAACGCGAGCTGGAGAATATCACAGCTGACTTCAGGCGAAAGGCAGAGGACAGTACACCCTGTACTGGCCACCAGTCAGTCACAGGGCACATATGGATACACACAACCATTCACACTCACATCACGCTGTCACTGAGTGGCGGCACACAAGTCAGGCACATATACCACGACACCATCAGTGATTAAAAAATATGTACAAATATATATTGTAGCGATATTTAATTCAGGGTGTCTTTAGCATATTTGTAATTGGAATTTCTGGGAATACTACAGGAAGGAAGTTTAGGGTTCTAAATAATATATATAAATTGATAATGCACCACACTACAGAGGCCATCATCATCTATCTAAAATGCTTTTATCATGTCAACGGTCAAAATACAAATCCTCCTATCTGACAGAAATGTCAAGTCTATTTGCAGAAATTAACAGTTTGTTTTCCGCTCATATGCTTCTACTCAACCAGCAGGTATACAAGCTCTTGAGTAGAAGAAGCTGTGTTGACAAGACAAACAGTGGCACGGTTTACGTTCTGGACCTGGATTTGACACCTGTATCAGGCAGGAGGATTTGCATTTTGGCTTTGGATATCAACCCTCACAGTCCCTGAAGTGCTTTGGTGCCGGCCTTTTTAATTGTTCCCAAAGCTCGAACAAACTTATGGAGATGCTGCACTCAGCCTTTATGCACTTCTGGAAAAGCCTGCCAGAAGGCATCAGGACGACAAAGTCTATTGATATTTTTAAAAGAAGGTACAATTCTCACCTATTTAGTAAAGCTTTTGACTCGTTTATTAATAAATTAATTTGGTGTTTTATCTGTTCACTTATTTATTTCTTTAATTTTTTTAAAATAGTCTACTGGCCTATTTTTCCTTTATCCATTCATACATGATCTAAAACGCTTATCGTCACTTGGGTCGCAGGGGTGCTGGAGCCTATCCATTAAATATCGTTTTATCTTTTATTTTATTCTCTTATTTTGTCTTCTTGACTTTGAATCTCTTTGAGATTAAAACTTTTTACAACTCTTGACTCCAGAGTTGCCTCATGAGAGCCTCCATGCAGAAAGGTGTGTTTTAGGTGGGGTTGCGTCTTCATATTTGTGAGGAGTTTATCATCTGTTGTTACGGACTATATGGCACCTCTCTGTATGGATTGCTCCCATAGATTGTTTTCCTTACCTGGATCCTTAGTGCCTTGCCATGTATCTATCCCAGGATGGGCAACTTAAATGTTGAATAATAATAATATTCCCTTTATTAGTCCCACAATGGGGAAATTCGAGATTCGAACCCAGGCCTCCTGGGGAGACTGGGTCCTGAACGCGGCGCCTTAGACCACTCGGCCATCCTGGAAGGGAGCCACAATTTTTTTATGATTGCTACTGGGGCTACATAGAACCTTGCACTTCCAAACCAAAATCTGTGACAAAAATGCTTTTAACGATGGACAAATACATACATGCAAAATAAAAGGTGCAAAATATGTGGTCTTGCTATATTTTACTGTTGATAATACTTTTGTCAATGCATGTATTAACGAGCCACCATTTTTTCCAGTGCAAAGGGATATCTTGCATATATATATATATATATATATATATATATATATATATATATATATATATATATATATAGAAAGAAACCAACATAAAATGTATGAACTCAATTTGTACAGTTTTTCACAAAAATCCAACTCACTCAAAATAGTAATATTGTTGAAGTGCTACTATTGTCCTGTGTATGTTAAATAATAAATCAGCCCAAATTATTTGGCCTAATCACTTGCAGTATAGGGCAGTAGGATTTCAAATTAGGGTCTAAAACTACGGTTACGGTTTTCTAGTAAGGTTACAAATGAGTGTTAAAGTGTATGGGACATGAAAAAAATAATACCCTAACAGCTTTTTTAGGAAGAGGTACAATTACAAATAATACAGTTACAATGATTACATTGGGGCGGCACGTTGGCCGACTGGTTAGCACGATGGCCTCACAGTGAGAGACAGCATCAGGCGTGGGTTCGATCCCGGCTCCGGCCATCCTGTGTGGAGTTTGCATGTTCTCCCCGTGCTTGAGTGGGTTTCCTCCGGGTACTCCGGTTTCCTCCCACATTCCAAAAACATGCATTGTAGGCCGATTGAACACTCTAAATTGCCCCTAGGTATGAGTGTGAGCGCGGATGGTTGTTCGTCTTTATGTGTCCCCTGCAATTGGCTGGCAACCAGTTCAGGGTGTCCCCCGCCTACTGCCCGAAGATAGCTGGGATAGGCTCCAGCACCCTCCGCGACCCTCGTGAGGAGAAGCGGTATAGATGATGGATGGATGGATGATTACATTGGTAAAAACTAAATGAAAAGTCCTCAATAAAGATGCAAAAAAACAAATATTTTCATGAGCTGGGTACGCGCACTGCCTGTTTGACCCAGTATGTGCGTGGGCCTCACTGGCCCAATGGGGTCGTCTTTAGACTCGCTCGATGACGTCACATCCGCCTTCTTCATGATTTCATGGTCGTAGTTAGGATTTCAAACTCAGGATAGGATTTAAGTATTGAGTATCCACCTTAATTTGAAACCCTACTTCAAAAGCCTATTTTGCTTTAGGTGTTATTGTATTTGTTTACCTTTACAACAGAAATAACATTGTTTTTTTTTTAAATCGAATTATGTTTTAATGTATTTAAGTTTAAGAAAAAATATCTGAAAAAATTAATTGGCCAATTTTTCCGGATTTTAATAGACCTAATATGGGTCGATTCACTCTGCCAGAGTATTAATCAGTCAGGCACTAACAGATAAAACAAAAAAGTCACAATTGTCTCCCATTTATGTTGAATTTTCTATAACAGATGAAATGAGCACTAAAATCCTCCATAACAAATGAAACCACAAAAAAAAAAGTGATGACTAAATTGTAGGATATACTCAACTGCCCACACAGCTCTTCACACGAATATTGTCCCATTTTTGCTTTATAAGTTGAGTTTTTATGCATCAAGATGTTGTAACCCAGCGAAAAAATCATTTTAAACTGGATGTACTGTACAATTTTTTATTTTATTTTTTTATTATTATTTCATCTGAGTAGCCCACGGCCCGGTAGTTGGGGACCACTACTCGAAGCTGAAGTGTTGCATGTTCAGGAAGAGGCAGATGAGCTCAAATGTGCTGTACGTCCTCTCGTGAAAGTGCTGCCTGCTGAAGAAGGCCAGTGTTTGCCATGCCCTCTCACTTATCCCTTACTCATTGCACCCACAACGCAATCTGACACGTCACGTTCGTGAGGGCGACTCGGGCAGTATGAGATGGTGGATGGTGCAGTGGTCACAAAACGCAGCCTTGGGAAAGTTGAAACCTGTCCACATCCTTGGGCCTTTTTCTCTGCAGGGCCTTATACAAGAGCCGCATGATGTGAGCTCTGTAGCAAAAGTTCACAATCCCCAACAACTCTAGCAGAGACTTCACAGTGGAGGGGCATGGGAAATTGGTGACAGCATCCACGCTGGTAGAAAGGAAAACCTCTCCCTGTGACGACGCGGTGCCTGAGCAAGGTAATTGGTGACAAGCTGAACTGGCATTTGGCTGTGTTGATGATGAGGTCATACTCGCGGAGTCACTCGAACAGCAGCTGGAGTGGTGTCAGGTGGTCCTCTGCATCTTCGTAGGCCGCCAGAATGTCTAATTGTATCCTTGTATTGCTTAACAACTCTCTGCGACTATATTTTACGTCTAAAAGGTTATTTTTTTTATACATATTCCTTGTGTGTTTTCACAAGTACATGCAGCATAAAATGAACCCTCTGAATCATTGACAAAAATTAATTCATTGAATGCCGTATTATCATCCATCCATCCATCATCTGAGCTGCTTATCTTCACGAGGGTCATGGGCATGCTGGTGCCTATCCCAGCTGTCAACGAGCAGTAGGTTGGGTACACTCAACTGGTTTCCAGCCAATCGCTGGGCACAAATAGACAAACAACCGTTTACACTCACAATCTCACCTAAAGACAATTTAGAGTGTTCCATAAACCTACCATGCATGTTTTAAAAATGTGGAAAGTAACCGGAGTACTCAAAAACACCCACACAGGCATGGGGAGAACATGCAAACTACACAGAGGAAGGCCGGAGCTGGAATCGAACCCTGGAACTCTACACTGTGAGGCGGACGTGCTAGCTCATCACTCACCGTGTTTCCCCAGTATTATGATTATCAGCTTTATTGTATTTAAATCAAATAATAAAAATCATCACACCGTGGAAGGCAAGGAAAAATCTGTCACACTACAATCCGCTTGCACATGTCTGCAAAACATATTAAAAGCAGATCCAACCATACCTTTAAGGAGATATAGACCGTGCCTCATACTAAATTTACACTCGGCATGAAAATAGGGCCCAAAGGCTGATAGTATAGGAAAGCACATCAGTGTTGTTTTCGTCAACAATGACGATGACGAAAATTTTTTGTTTACACCCCTTTTTTCATGACGATAATGAGACGATGACGAGCTAAACGATGTTATTTGATG
Organism: Idiotropiscis lumnitzeri; assembly: GCF_059441095.1. Lineage (NCBI taxonomy): Eukaryota > Metazoa > Chordata > Actinopteri > Syngnathiformes > Syngnathidae > Idiotropiscis > Idiotropiscis lumnitzeri. The sequence continues at coordinate 2,750,784 of NC_142404.1, forward strand.
ACAAAAACATGACGTGACGTACATGAAATTTTCGTTGACGAGACGAGATGGGACGAAATTGGTAGTGTGTGGTTCGTCAGACGCTCAAAATTAATGACATCCCCTATTGTACAAGTCTGTACTGTCTTTCAAAAAATGCAATGTTGGTGCAACCTATCCTTCGTTTGGGCACGCCCACCACCGGGACAGCACGCAGGGCGCATGTGCCGCAGACACACGGGCACAACAAAATGAACAGGTCTGCGGTCATTCGTCTCGGCTCACACACACTGACACGCTTTCCTTTGACGGACCATGGCGACAGTGACACTCGGTAGGCTACTTCGCTCTGATAACCGCAAGCTGGTACAAGTAAACAAGACCTGTTTGATAGAGTTTGTACTTGTGGTATTGTATTATAGCTATAGAACAAGTTAACTACAAGTTTATGTTGTTAAAACGTTTTTATTTTATGTTGCTTTAAGTGAAATAAAGCCACATCAGTTGCCAAATAAAACAATTTGGTTCTCGGCTTATTTTGGAGCACTGAGCATTGATTGTAATGCATTATCCTGAATAGTCAATCAGAAAGTCTTTGCAATTGGGTGGAAACCGTGTATGCCTATTCTGAACTAAAACGGACTAAAACCTTTTTGAGTTTTGGTCTAATACATTTACAAAAACTACACTAAAACCTTTTTTTGCGTTTTCATCGACTAAAACGGACTTAAACCTTTTTGAGTTTTCGTCGACTAAAACCGACTAAAACCTTTTTGAGGTTTTGTCGACTAAAACTAGACTAACACTATCACGAATAGGAATGACTAAATCTGACGAAAACTAATAAGCATTTTTGTCCAAATGACTAAGGCTAAGACTAAGTCTAAAATTCCTGCCAAAAACAAGACTCCTGCACATTCAGCTAATGCAGCAGATTTTTTTTTTATTTTCAGCTGTGCTGTGTCGCAGATGTAATTCAGACTGGAGTTCTTCAAGACAGATTGTTGGTGAAAAGGTTTGGGAACCATTTTTTTTTTCAAGGGTTTCGGACATGCATGGTGTTTTGGATATTTGGCAGAATTTTTTTAAGGTTGATAGAATCAGTTGTTGCAATCCTTTTAGGAGTTGATGGAACAAGAGAAAAGAGCAGAATAAATTGGAGCTGATCGGTGACACAGAGGTTTTGACAAAGTGGGTATAGGCATAGAGTCTAACTGACAGGTTGAGGGCTTGGATTTTTTAACGTGCCCCGGGTCTACCACGACCTCAGGGAGGTTTTTAGTAAAGACAGGGCCCAGTCCCTGCCTCCCCACCGTCCGTACGACTGCGCCATACATTTGGTGCCCGACGCGCCCCTCCCATCGGCGCGCTTATATAAGCTCTCTCAGCCGGAGCAAGCGGCGATGAAGGAGTATATTTCCGAGTCCCTGGCAGCGGGGCTGATTAGGCCGTCCAAGTCTCCGGTAGGATCGGGCTTCTTCTTTGTTCCGAAAAAGGATAAGACATTACGTCCATGTATAGACTACAAGGGGTTAAACGAAATCACTGTAAAGAACCGGTACCCTCTCCCGCTGCTCGATTCCGCTTTCGCCCCGCTGCAATCCGCCACCGTGTTCACAAAATTAGATCTGCGCAGTGCCTACCATTTAGTGCGCATTCGGGAGGGGGACGAGTGGAAGACCGCGTTCAAGACCCCCATAGGGCACTTCGAGTACCGGGTCATGCCTTTTGGGTTGACTAACGCTCCCGCCGTGTTCCAGAATTTAATTAACGACGTGCTCCGCGACATGCTAAATGTCTCGTGTTTTGTTTACCTCGACGATATCTTGATTTTCTCTCGCTCTGTAGAGGAGCACCAGCAGCACGTCCGGGCCGTGTTGCAGCGCCTCCTCCAAAACCGCCTATACGTGAAAGCGGAGAAATGCGAGTTTCACGCACGCTCAGTCCAATTTTTGGGCTTCATAGAAGAGGAGGGGTAGCTTAAGGCCGATCCGGCCAAGATAAGCGCCGTGGTGGATTGGCCGTCACCCACAAACGGCAAACAGCTCCAGCGTTTTCTCGGGTTTGCTAATTTCTATCGACGCTTTATTCAGGACTACAGCCGCCGAGCGCTCCCCCTTACGCGTCTCACTTCCACCAAGACACGCTTTGCGTGGGATCGGGAGGCTGAAGATGCGTTTTCGGCCCTCAAGAAAGCTTTCACTAACCCGCCCGTTTTACACCATGCTAACCCCGATCTCCCCTTCATTGTAGAAGTGGACGCATCTGATTCGGGAGTGGGGGCGGTGCTGTCCCAGCGTTCCCCGGTCGACCAGAAGCTCCACCCCTGCGCCTTCTTCTCTCGCCGTCTCACCCCTGCCGAAGCCAATTACGACGTGGGAAACGGGGAGCTCCTCGCCGTCGTTCTCGCCCTCCAGGAGTGGCGGCACTGGCTGGAGGTCACAGCCCATCCATTCACCGTGTACACCGACCACAAGAACCTGTCATATATACGATCCGTCAAGAGACTGAGCCCACGCCTGGCACGGTGGTCCCTGCTCCTCGGCCGCTTTGACTACGTTTTGACCTACCGACCCGGCTCCCAGAACGTCAAGTCCGATGCCCTGTCAAGAGTCCACGATCCAGTTGAGGAGGAGCCGGAACCGGACAGCGTCATCCCAGACCACTGCCTGGTGGGATCCCTGCGCTGGGAGATGGAGCAGCGCATTCAGCGGGCACAGGAAGACGAAGGTGAACCGTCAGGGTGCCCAGCGGGCCGGTTGTTCGTGCCGGACCAGTTTCGCGGGGAGGTACTAAAGTGGGGACACTCCTCCCGGGTGGCTTGTCACCCCGGAGTTCGTCGCACCCTCGGCCTCGTCGCCCAACGCTTCTGGTGGCCCGAGCTAAGGGCCGACGTCAAGGACTATGTCAAGGTCTGTCCCGCCTGCGCGACGAGCAAGGCGTCGCACCAGCCGCCGGCAGGGTTACTTCATCCGTTACCCATTCCTACCCGACCTTGGTCACACATCGCGCTGGACTTCGTGACCGGTCTGCCCGCCTCAAGGGGCAACTCCGTCATTCTCACCATCGTCGATCGTTTCTCCAAGTCTGCTCATTTCGTCGCCCTGCCCAAACTCCCCTCTGCTCTTGAAACTGCTAAACTGCTGATTTTACATGTGTTCAGGCTTCATGGGATTCCTGCCGACCTTGTGTCGGACCGTGGCCCGCAGTTCGTCTCACGGGTCTGGAAGCTGTTCTGCCGAGCGCTGGGGGCCACGTCAAGCCTGTCCTCCGGATACCACCCCCAGTCGAACGGTCAGTCCGAGAGGGCCAACCTGGACCTAGAGGCCACCCTACGGTGCGTATGCGGCGACCGGCCGTCGTCATGGGCTGACCATTTGTCCTGGGTGGGATACGCCCACAATACACTGGTGTCGTCGGCCACGGGACAGTCGCCCTTCATGGCGGCCTACGGCTACCAGCCCCCGCTCTTCCCATCCCAGGAGGGGATGGTCGAGGTACCCTCCGTCCAGCTCCCCCTCAAGCGCGCCCACCACGTCTGGCGGGAGGCCCGAGCGGCCTTGTCCCGCACCGCCGAACGCAACCGGCAGATCGCTGACCGCCGTCGCCGACCGGCCCGACCTACCACCCTGGCGACAAGGTATGGCTCTCAACCCGCGATCTCAACCTCGCAGGCTCCTCACGCAAGCTGGGCCCACGCTTCCTGGGGCCGTTCGAGGTCGACTCCGTCATCAACCCGGTGGCGGTCAAGCTCAAGCTCCCTGCAACCATGAAGGTCCACCCCGTCTTCCACGTGTCCCTCCTCAAACCCATTTCCTCATGCCCACGGCTTACTCCATCCGCCCCACCTCCACCGCCGAGGATCATCGAGGGAGGTCCGGTGTACACAGTGCGGGAAATCCTGGACTCTCGGCGCAGGGGCAGGGGTGTGCAGTATCTGGTCGACTGGGAGGGCTACGGACCGGAGGAGCGCCAATGGGTCCCCCGCTCCTGGATTATGGACCCCACGCTCATTAAAGATTTCCATAGTAGTCACCCGGGCAAGCCCGGTAGTCCGCCAGGAGGCGTCCGTTAAGGGGGGGGTACTGTCATGCATGATCCGTGTTTTGTCATGCCACGTGTCTTTGTGTTTTGTTTGTTTATGTTCTCAGCTGGCCCGTGGGCGTGCCTCCCGGCATTCTCGTCATGCCATGTTTTCACGGCCGGAGAGACACGCCCACCGGCCACACAGCTGTGTCATGTTAGCCATGATTATTCAGTGTATTTAAGCCTCCGACGCTGACCCTTCAGCGTCGGATTATTCCTTCCTCATTGCTCTCGCTACGTGCCACGTCTGTGTTGATTCCTCGTTTCCTTGATTCTCGTGTTATGACCTTTGTTACGCCAATTGACTACGTCTCGTGCCCTGTACTTGTCGGATTCCTTTGCTCGTTCCCAATTGACTCCCCTTGCTCTTCAGCGGCAAGCGATTTCCGTTCTTGTTCTTTTCCCTTGCGTTGCAAGCGTTTTTCGTTATCGTTAATATTTTCCTCCTGGAGTGTACTTTCCCTCCAGCGCTTTATGTTGGACTTTGTCGGCTCCGCGCCCGTTTGTATTGTAAGTACCATTGTACTAATAAACATTCTGTTAAGCACTGCATCTCCTGTGTCCGCGGTTAAAGGGTCCCTTCCACACTGCTTTTCCAGCCACGGGTGGAAAAGCAGCCCCTTACAAATACATTTGTTTGGTGGTTCCCTATGAAATTGTCATGTAAAACAGGTAACTTGGCTTGGTTGTGTTCAACTGATCTAATGTTTACTATCATAAATAATAACTCAAATAATTCAATGAGTCTTGTATAATTCACAGATGCCAACGTTTTTGTCTGAACGTATAGCGATTTGAGCGAGCTGTCAACTCTCCATCACATTTCTATCCACCAGAGATCTTCCATTGGAGAGCAAGAGTACATCTTTTTTGCTACCAATTTGAAACAGATAACTGGTGATAGTTGTCAATCTCTTTAAGTTCCTGGCGGTGGAAGCGAATGCTTGCAGAAGTGCATAAACAAGCAATAAAATAGTGCAAAAAGAGAGCAAAGAGGACAGCTGTTAGCCGATGCGCATGATTGCGCCGGCTAGCATTACTTGGCTACGGTTAGCGCTACTGCACACTGCTGCGCCTCATCAATAAATTACATAAAGAGTTGTGGGTGCCTATGAAACGATGGGGCACATGCGAACTGAACTGAAACAGTCTAAGTCACAGGTGTCAAACTCAAGGCCTGGGTGCCAGATCTGGCCCGTGACCTCATTTTATGGCCCGCGAAGGGCAAATCATGTGCATCAACTTTCTGTTTCTCGCACATTTTCTTCACTTTTTACAACATTGGAATATGATATAGTGCCATCCATGTATATGTTACCAATCTTCCCCTTTTAAAATGAATTAAAGAATTGTCGAACAAACAATTACTGACTGCCTTCTGATTTCAAAACTGGCTTTCCATCTTTGTGTTGTGTGTATGTGATAACGCAAGGTGATCATACATTTATATGGGTTCCAAAGTCATAACGGCCCTCTGAGGGAAACCAGTACTACGATGTGGCCATCTACAAAAGTTAGTTTGACACCCCTGGTTTAAGTGAACAGTTTAAACGAGGCAAGAAAGGTGACTGACAGGACCGGGAACGACTCAGCATGACTGCTGATGATATATGTCTACAAGTCAATAGTCAAGTCAAGTCAATTTTATTTGTATAGCCCTTAATCACAGACAGTCTCAAAGGGCTTTACATAGCCACAATCGACATCCCCGATCTTAACCCCCAGGAGGGCAAGGAAAAACTCACAAAACCTCATTAGGGGAAAAGTGAGAAACCTTGAGAAGGGACCACAGATGGAGGAATCCCCCTTCCAGGATGACCAGGCTGCAATGGATGCCAACTGGGCAACATTTGACACATACAATGATGCTATGCAATAATAGATGAGATAATATAAGAGTCAATACAAACATCCTTGCAAATGAGCATTTGTCCAGTCCGTAAGAATAAATATCAAACAATAAGTCAATTTCGCAATTATCAGGTTGGGAACCGTTAGTTAACTTCATTATGGATACACTTAAACCCACACACAGTAGAAAGACAAAAACACCTAATAAAAGGCAAAAAGAGCAAGTCATGTATCCAATACAGTATTGTGGAAATGTGATTTCATTTGCAAATAATTGGATGACTGGTTTCTGTGGAAACACATTTTATGTCAATGTGGATTCACTCGTTCAACACATTCTGTCCTCATTCTTATTCTCATTTTGTACCAAAAAAGAACGTTTGCATTGGGCCAGCAAATATCGTGACAATTACAAATGAATCGAGTCCGGAAGTAATAAGACTCAAAGTGAGCAATTATCATCCCCGATAACTCAACGCAAATTCGCCACTTTCCATCGCCTTATTGATGTTTCGGGGCTGGCGTTCATATTTCATTATTATCGGAAAAGCAATTTGTGGCAGGAAGACGAGCGCACAAAAATTGCTTTTGTTTGCCGTGAAAAGGGACATAATCTGTCAGTTCATTTGACTTTGCCGAGCTCATCAGCCCAATGACAAAACAACACGCTTGGCTTTAATGCGCTTTGACCTTCAGTGACCGAAAAGAATGCAAAAAATGGTTCATGCCTTCACTCCAATCAGCAGCCTCAATTGTACAGAATGAATACATTATTCATGCTCGCTCTTGATGAAACATCCTTTGAGATGTCGGCCGCGCAACACGAGAAAAGAACAGAAAGAAAGTGACACATCACATATTGTGCCCGGCCGGCTCTGCTGGATTCGAGTGTATTAAGAGTTTCATTTAAAATTCTTTTCTTTGCTGAAATAATACTAATAAAAAAAAAGAGAAGAAGCGCGGCCTCTGGTTGACATGGAATTTCATTGGATTCCGCACTTTTCTTGATCTAAAAACAGCAGAATAAAAATCACCCAATAAAGAGTCACTGTAGGCTTACGAGAGGTGGGATGGCATGGAAATTCAATATCACCATTCTAGTCACCCGATGTATCATAGTTATCACTTTAATCACAATATTGGTAAAATAAACAAGAAAAAAACACACACACACAAGCACACCCCTTCACACGCAATTCAGGAGTAAGCAGGGAGCTAAAGCAACACGTTGTATTAGCATTCCAAAATATAAAATCAGCAATCGTACTGTATGAAACCACTTATTTCAGGTAAGACACAACTAAATACATAATTTTCCAATCAAAACTTAATTAAGAGCGAGCCTGAAATCAGAACTTTTTTAGTCCCACCACCATTTACAATATTATTAAGATTAATATTAACATTAAGCTAAGAAAACTGATTTGGCCGCTTCCTGCAAGATTTACAGTATTACTGTAACAGCATAAATTTTGCATTAAACTTAAGAAAAACAAAACAGGATTCCGTATTTGCAAATGGGAAAAAAGCAATGTGTTACTCAACTGTAACACAGCATCAAAAAGAAAAATAATAACATCCATGCATGAAGCTTACAGCAAAGGTTTCATAATATACATAAACATTACCCAAAGTTGGTTAGCAGGCTATTTTACAATTCACATGGCTTTCCGTACTACAAAACAGACCTGATTAAAAGTCACAATAGCTACATTTAGCAATTAAAAACAGATTTGTTCATACATTAGCCCCTTTGGACAAAGAATCGTCACGTTATTAAATGTGGTATTATCTATATTCTAAGCACTGGAAGACGCAGTTATCGTTAGACACGGTAATTGAACCTGGTCGTACTGTACAGATGGCTGTATTTTTTGCACTTTATCTCTTTGCTTGTTTTCCGCATGTTTTGGACACTCATGTGTAGAGAGAGGCGCTGCTGTCAACTGATCACCACCTGGTGGTGAGTTGGCTCCGATGGTGGGGGAAGATGCCGGTCCGACCCGGCAGACCCAAACGTATTGTGAGGGTCTGCTGGGAACGCTTGGCAGAATCCCCTGTCAGAAAGAGTTTCAACTCCCACCTCCGGCAGAACTTTGCCCTGGTACCGGGGGAGGCGGGGACATTGAGTCTGAGTGGACCATGTTTTGTGCCTCCATTGTTGAGGCAGTCGATCGGAGCTGTGGACGTAAGGTGGTCGGTGTCTGTCGTGGTGGCAACCCCCGAACCCGCTGGTGGACACCAGCGGTAAGGGATGCTGTCAGGCTGAAGAAAGAGTCCTATCGGGCCTTTCTGGCCTGTGGGACTCCGAAGGCAGCTGACAGGTACCAACTGGCCAAGCGGAATACGGCTTCGGTGGTTGCCGAAGCAAAAACGGCTTCGAAGAAATTCTGGTCCACCATCCGTCCTCTCAGGAGAGGGAAGCAGTGCACCATCAACACTATTTATAGTGTAGATGGGGTGCTGCTGACCTCGACTCGGGACGTTGTGAGTCGGTGGGGAGAATACTTCGAAGACCTCCTCAATTCTACCGACATGCCTTCCATTGAGGAAGCAGAGCCTGAAGACTCCGTGGTGGACTCACCTATCTCGGGGGCTGAAGTAACCGAGGTGGTTAACAAGCTCCTCGGTGGCAAGGCCCCGGGGGTGGATGAGATCCGCCCGGAGTTCCTTAGGACTCTGGATGTTGTGGGGCTGTCATGGTTGACACGCCTCTACAACATTGCGTGGACATCGGGGACAGTGCCTCTGGATTGACAGACCGGGGTGGTGGTCCCCCTTTTTAAGAAGGGGGAGCGGAGGGTGTGTTCCAATTATAGAGGAATCACACTCCTCATCCTCCCTGGTAAGGTCTACTCAGGGGTACTGGAGAGGAGGGTCCATCGGGAGGTTGAATCTCAGATCCAGGAGGAGCAATGCGGTTTTCGTCCTGGCGGTGGAACAGTGGACCAGCTCTACACTCTCTACAGGGTCTTTGAGGGTGCATGGGAGTTTGCCCAACCAGTCTACATGTGTTTTGTGGACTTGGAGAAGGCGTTCGACCGTGTCCCACGGGGAGTTCTGTGGAGCGTGCTTCGGGAGTACGGGGCACCGAGCCCCTTGATACGGGCAGTTGGGTCCCTGTACCGTCGATGTCAGCGTTTGGTCCGCATTGCCGGCAGTAAGTCAGATTTGTTTCCAGTGAGGGTTGGATTTGTCACCGATTCTGTTCATAACTTTTATGGACAGAATTTCTAGGCGCAGTCGAGGCAATGAGGGGATCCGGTTTGGTGACCTCAGTATTTTATCTCTGCTTTTTGCAGATGATGTGGTACTGTTGGCTTCCTCAAGCCCTGATCTCCAACTCTCATTGGAGCGGTTCGCAGCCGAGTATGAAGCGGTTGGGATGAAGATCAGCTCCTCCAAATCTGAGACCATGGTTCTCAGTCGGAAAAGGGTGGAGTGCCCTCTCCAGGTCGGGGAGGAGATCCAGCCCCAAGTGGAGGAGTTTAAGTATCTTGGGATCTTGTTTACGAGTGAGGGGAGGATGGAGCGAGAGATCGACAGGCGGATCGGTGCAGCCTCCGCTGTGATGCGGACGCTGTATCGGTCTGTCGTGGTGAAGAGGGAGCTGAGCCAAAAGGCGAAGCTCTCGATTTACCGGTCGATCTTCGTTCCTACCCTCACCTATGGTCACGAGCTGTGGGTCGCGACCGAAAGAACAAGATCTCGGATACAAGCGGCTGAAATGAGTTTCCTCCGCAGGGTGTCTGCACTCTCCCTTAGAGATAGGGTGAGAAGCTCGGCCATCTGGGAGGGACTTAGTCTCGAGCCGCTGCTCCTCCACGTAGAGAGGAGCCAGATGAGGTGGCTCGGACATCTGTGTAGGATGCCTCCTGGACGCCTCCCTGGTGAGGTGTTCCGGGCATGTCCTACCGGCAGGAGGCCCAGAGGACGACCCAGGACACGCTGGAGAGACTACGTCTCCTGGCTGGCCTGGGAATTCCTGGGCATCCCTCCGGCAGAACTGGAAGATGTGGCTGGGGAGCGGGAAGTCTGGGCTTCCCTGCTGAAGCTGCCGCCCCCGCGACCCGACCCCGGATAAGCGGCGGACAATGGATGGATGGATGGATCTCTTTGCTCAAATTAAAGACAACTTAAGATGCTTATTTTGGCACTCAATTGCTTCTTCACACAGCCGCACGTATCACTTCATGTTATTGCCTACGTCAAGTCAGCTCTCTCTCTAGCTCTTTTTCAGTTGGATTCTCAATTAAAGGGCCACTACGCGCGACAGCATTACAAGATTCCATTCTGCTCAGAATGCAAATATTTGAATTCTATGTACGTGGCACTTGGCCCAGTTCGGGACCATTAAAGGGAAGGATGAAAACCTATTTCCATCCTTGCCCTAGTTTGTCCTTTTAAAATAACTTCTCGTTCTCCGTCCCCAAAACGGACCATTCCGTCCCTTCGATGAAATGCCCATCACTGCTAGTATTAATGTGCAATATAGTGGCAATGTTTTTCCAGGTCTGTATTTTCAATAGTTAAAAATAAATAAATCAATATATCCCGATATTGACCACTATGAAATACTTACATCATGAAATACTTTTCAGTCATATCGCCCAACCATACCTAGTAATAATTACCAACAAAGATGTTGAATGTTAGTGTTATCATCATTTCAAAAGTATTAATTTGAGAAAATTGTCTTTTTTCCAGGGCTGGGTAGTAGTAGTTGCGTTTGGTGTCTACACCTCCACGTCATTCCTTCTCAGCCAACTCTTAAAGTACTCCGTGCACCCGAGCACGGTTTCAAATCCTCCCTCCCAGGGCTGGGTTAAGTCCTTAAACCTTTCTTGATGATTCTTATCTAATAAGTGAATCATCATCTTCATCAACACTTTTAATGCAAGTGAAATGTTTTAATGTAATTGAAATAATAATAATAATAATATTCCCTTTATTAGTCCCACAATGGGGAAATTCGAGATTCGAACCCAGGCCTCCTGGGGAGACTGGGTCCTGAACGCGGCGCCTTAGACCACTCGGCCATCCTGGCAGCCAAATGTGCATTGGAGTACATATTTTGGGTGCTTGAAAGAAATAACGTAAAATTATTATTTATTGTGATGTAAATGCTTTTGGGAGTGACTCATAAAACAACATCTGGCTTTCAAATCCTACTTTTGGCATGGAATGAAAAAAACATTTTTGCATGAAAAAAAATACCCTGGATCCATTTTCTACTGCACTCATCCCAGTTGACTTCAGGCAAAAGGCAGATTGCACCCACGACTGACTGCCTGTCAATCACAGGGCACATACAGTGTGGTGACATAGAGCAACTCACACCATCACTGCGTGGGTAAAGAATCCATGCTGCCTGCACGCAAGTCAGACGATTGAACCTCTACATCATCAGTGACTCAAACCCAGCTGGGAAATCCTGTATGCCAGCAGAAAAGAAACACTCAACAAAATGTGCTATTAGGAAATTAAAATATATATTGTTGTCATAAGGCTTCATTAAGCCACATCCTCTGGATCAAACTACGGGAAATTCTATTTGGTTATAAAATTATTTTGCATGGGTGGGACTCAATTTGAGGCTTTGTTATTAATCTTGATGAATCACATTTTAACCATATAATATTATTTGTCTCAAAAGTTTTTTCATTCTATAAATGTGTTTTACTGACGAATGAAACAAAGACATGTGACTCCTCTTAAGTCTGAAAAAAAAAGCATTTGATTGCATTTCACTTTTACTTTACTTCGCGAGTGAATTTGTGTCTTTTACCGACGTTGACAGCCTGAAGCCAGTCCTTGGATTGAGTTTGGTTTGGTGGTTTCAGTGCACGCTAGGACGTGAATGGTATCAGTGTGGATACTGAGATACATTTGGCTCAATAGCGCGTATTGCTTCCATGTTTTTGCTTGTGCTCTTTCTCTCTCTCTCTCTCTCTCTCTCTCTCTCTCTCTGTCTTTCACTCGTTCTCTCAGTTAAAGGGCCAGTACACTCAACAAGATAGACATAATGGCTACGTACTGTAGTTGAGGAAATGTTTCCATCAAAGGTAATACATGAATACTGGAAACTAAGTCACAAATTGCTCATTTCTAGCACGACTTTAATGTGGTTTACTCTTTGCAAACATTACAGCATGTGCTATTAAAACAGAATGATTCACAAAAAGAGATACATAAATAATAACTTTACCTATTCTTGTTGAGGTTGTACATCTTTGTGTAATATGCAAGGATCCTTATTATTTTGGTTTGGTTTAATGTCCTATCTACTTATTCTTCTATTCTCTTCTATTGTACCAGAGGGTTGAGGTTGGTATGTGACAACAAAATTAAAATCTTTTTTTTTTCTTTAGCAAGTCTAATGTCATTGGATATAGTTGTAATATAGGAACAAAATGCTGTTTAAATTTTGTCAATATGTTAAGCGTTAGGGAAGTTATGACATTTTAAAGGCTTAAAAAAGCGGGCAAAATGTTTCCAGTGTTCCAATAAAATGGCCTGTGACTGAGAGTCTGTGCAAAGCTGTTTAGGGACAAATAAGAGCAAATAGAAGCATTTTGTATCAAGATAAGCATAGGGAACGACTATGTGCACCATAAAAGCCATAAGTCGCTGATTCAGAACAAAAGACGAAGGTACTCTAACACCCATTTAGTCAATAAAATTTACAGATTACAATACAAATCTAACCACTTTTTTGGGAGTTGGGGCTTTTAGAGGACGCGGAGCTTCCTTTGTCTCAAAGCAATCGGAACTGCCGCACTGTATAATTATTTTTTATTCAGTGTACATATTTGATGAAATTTCATCTGCCTATCCCCAAATGCAGACCTGCTTGACGTGCTTACGAAAATGTTGCCACGAAAAATGGGGGAAATAGTCAATTCTCACATATAAATTTATTATTGAATAATTATATTAATTAGTATTATTCATACCATTGGTGGCCGGTCAAGGCCTATTCTGCTGGCCTAATATAATAAAGAAATCATGATCATTTTTATGATAATAATTCTAATAACTATATCACTCAATTTATAAACAAAAATTATTATTCACATTCATGTCATTATATTTTTTAGATGAGAATTTTTGTCCAATTAGAATTCAGCTATCTTGTGTTGCTAGGCAGATTTCATAATGCAACGCAGCCTTCAGATTCTTAGCTACGGGCGTCTGTGCTGTGCGTGTCAATGGCTCTCAAAATTGATAGACAGTTACGATAGCCCATCAGATCGAGCTGATGACAGTAAGGCCTTCTCGCTGGCTTTACGTTGAAGGTGATGAACACGACTTGTGATTAGATACTCACTTGTGAGGGCCTCCACGACCGAGATTCCCACGTTGCCGTCGTGTGGAGGTTTGAGCGGCTCCCTGGAGTGCAGCTAGCACTCTGGGGGCCTGACTAAGAGGAATCTCACCCTGGTGGTCGAACCAAGCGTTAAAACTTGCTCTCAACTACACACCTCAAAAATGGAATTGGCTTTCAGGGATGAGACAGGAGGTGTGAAAACCACACGAAACTACTACTACTTTATTTTATTTTTACCTCATCTCAGCAATGGACATACAACTTGCGGTGGTTTAACTGCTGTTGTGGGCTGTTTTTTGCGCGGTTGTGTCCGGAGACGAAACTCTGAGCTACGGATCGATCGTGTACTCAAGAGATCAGCTGTTAGCACTCCGTGCTAACCCCCCCTCGGCTCCCGGAGCGAGATCAGGTTGAATTTCCTGAGGACTCTCAGGAAGTGCAGACGCTGGTGGACATTCTTTACCACTGCTGTGGTGTTGTGTGTCCAAGAAAGGTCATCGGAGATCTGTACTCCCAGGAACTTGAACGTGTGGACCCTCTCCACACACACGCCTTCGATGCAGAGGGGGGGCGGCACCGTCTTGTTCCTCCTGAAGTCGATGACGATCTCCTTTGTTTTTGCAATGTTGAGTTGCAGTCTGTTGTCCTCGCACCAAGCCGTCAGTCTCTGGACCTCCTCTCTGTAGACTGTCTCATCACCTTCCGAGATCAGACCGACCACTGTCGTGTCGTCAGCAAACATCCATGGAAGGACATTTTTAAGACAGCGCTTTCAAGAGAAGCTTTTTCGTGAGTCAATGTGGTGCAACACTCAGTAGTGCGTAAGTGTCGCTCTCTATATTATTTGTCCACCCGTGGTGTCAATCATAGCATTATGAGGGGAATTTATTCAAGTCGGACTAAGTAGGACTTCACTGAAGGCCTAGGTGGGTAATGCATGTCCCGCCACTGATTTATACATATTATCCACCAGGTAGTTGAAATTAAATCTGCCTTCCATTAATTCTCACAATGCAGTTTTATTCCTCTGCAGCCACAGTTAAAGATAAAGATGTCCTTGAATAGTCCCACAATGGGGAAATTTGAGGTTAGCCAAACACCTACGTGTGCGGGAATGTATTTGGTGTACTGACAAAGGTTTTTAAATGCGCCAATTCCTTTGCAATTATTTGCTCATCCATTCATTTTCTGTTCCGCTTCTCCTCACAAAGGTCACGGGGAGTGCTGGAGCCTATCCCAGCTATCTTCGGGCAGTAGGCGGGGGACACCCAGAACCGGTTGCCAGCCAATTGCAGGGCACACAGAGACGAACAACCATCCTCGCTCACACTCAGCCTAGGGGCAATTTTGAGTGTTCAATCAACCTGCCATGCATGTTTATGGAATGTGGGAGAAAACCGGAGTACCCGGAGGAAACCCACGCAGGTACGGTGAGAACATGCAAACTCCACACAGGATGGCTGCATCCGGGATTTAACCCACGACCGCTGCTGTCTCTCACTGTGAGGCCATCGTGCTAACCAGTCGGGCCACCGTGCCGCCCCAATTAATTGCTCATAATAAACACATCAAAGACCCATCCCTAATATTTTGACATGAATAATCCTATATTTAGAACACAATCAACTGTATTTTGGAAATTTTCCACTAAAACACTACTGCATATTTTACCAAGCATTTTTATAGTGAACACTTTTCAAGTCATATTTGGAAAAAAAATGAAAACCCAATTTAAATCCAATTTGCTTGTGCATATAAGTGCACTTCAACAAGTCAATGTTTGTTGTTATTTTTTTAAGGCTGGTGGCGCAAACATAGCCGCTGAGTGTTTATTATGAAGTCCTTGTTGATTTGCTCAGAGGGCGTTTATTGTGCTGCCACATAGAATTAGTCATTTCCTTTGCACTTGAGCTTTATCTAGAAAAAACAATAACAAAAAACCTTTGCTCTCGCAAAAAACAATAAAAGTTCACACAATGCAAAATATGTTTTAAGACAAATAGACAAAGAGGCTACAAAATGCAAATATGGAAAAAAAGTGAAGAATAATCCTGCTCTTTGTATTTAATGTATGGCTGCATTACCACAGACTTCATAGATGGATGAGCCGATACATGCAGAGAGGCTAATGAAGGATGTGTGTTGGCCTTTATTGTGGCAGCTAAAAGTCACAATATGTGTCCACGTCTCATTTGAGGCTTTAACGAGTTTTTCCACACAAAAGCAACGCTGAGTTGAATGAATAGATTCAGATGCATTCTCGACACTGCAAAATGTACTTGTGTGAGTAAAACACAATAATTTGCTGGCTGGCTTAAAGAAAGTAAAATTGTTGATGCCACAATAACAAAGGCTTTTGTAACTAAAGCTTAGTCTTTTCATTAATATTAAAGTCAGCGCTGTAAAAAAAAGAAGTCAATATTTGAGTGAGAAAACACATTAGGCATGGAAAATGTAACACAAAAATTACATTTTGTTGCTTTCTACTTTTTTTTATTATTGTTTACAAATAAAATGTAATGACTGACTGACTGCCATTGAGATCATGTTGCCTCTTCTCCATTGAAAATGTCTGGTATGTCTGTTGACTGAGAGTGAATTAAATATGGCCATGACCTTGATATTCCATATAATAATAAGAAATGTGTGGTAATGATGTCCAAAACCTTAAGGCAAAGTATCAAAGCCGCAGGAAGCCGCTCCTTCCTGCCAACTGCTGTCAGACTTTTTAACAAGAACATTGGGTCAGGCCTACAAACGGGAGGGCATTAGTGCAATTGTGCAGTCCTAGGATGCAATATTAACTACTACTGTACTTTCAGCCAAGGGTGTACTTAAATATTGACCAATGATGTATTTTGTTTACCATTACAGTATTCTTATTACAATACTTCTATCACTGTAGTATTTCTACCACTGCAGGATGTTCACTACTACAGTACTTTTATCATTGCAGTACTTTTATCATTGCAGTATTTTTCTATCATTGCGGTACTTTTACTATTACAGTACTTTTACCATTGCAGTACTTTTACCATTGCAGTACTTTCATCATTGCAGTATTTTTCTATCGTTGCAGTACTTTTACTATTACAGTACTTTTACCATTGCAGTATTTTCTATCATGCAGTACTTTTCTATCATTTCAGTACTCTTACCATTACAGTACTTTTATCATTGCAATATTTTTATGATTGCAGTATTTTCAATCATTCAGTAGTTTTTATCATTACAGCGTTTCCCCCTCCGTATAATGGACAAACATTAGGAGTGTTTCCTTACACTTAGATACGTTTATACTGTGTATATTTGCATGCTTTTTCTGAATGTCTGCTGCTAATGTTATACATTAACGGCTACATTACGCCGCCGACTCTGTGTGATCTATATCTTTGCTGCTGTAACACCTCAAATTTCCCCATTGTGGGACTAATAAAGGACATCTTATCTTATCTTATCTTATCTTATCTATTCTCAGCTGTGTCACTGAGTACAAATACCTTGGTGGTGTTGTGTCCGCTGATTGATCGGGACATAGGGAGATGGATGTGAGCACTTTTTGCAATCGGCAATTCTCTGGTCAGGTAATTTAGACAATGCTCTCAAACGATTAACATGAAATTATTTAAAGCTGTTGCTTTCCACTATATTCTTTTCATCCATGGTTATGTTTTAAGAATGCAACACACTGTACGGCAATGTTAAAGTTAGGTGCAATTCACAGTTACATGCAACTATTCTTTTAGAAAATACTTTCGCCTGCCAAGCCGTTTGTGATCTTATCTCTTGGAGATATTTAATGTTTTTAGACTGATTGGAATACGCTTAGAACAGTTTAGTGAATACAGGTTTTATGTCAGGCTAGTTCTTGTTTTCTTTACTCTGTGCAACTCTTTCAATTTTTATTTTTTACCGTGTGTGTCACTAGGCTGAGGCAGGCCAAGCATTTTATTCCTGGATTTACTGTAAGACCACCTGACTCAAGCCACCTCTAACTGCCACCATTATTGTGTCTAATGCAATACAAAATGCAATAAAACGGCATGCAGCTGTGCCCTGCACATCAACAGTGAGGAATTCCAGGAAAGTGTCCGGCCAAATACGTACTTGCAGTCTCTCAAATAAAAACGTATTGAGTCTTCAGTCACAGAACAGCTGATATGAATAAATTGAATCAACTAGTAGTATGTTCCCCTTGAACTAAGATGACTAGAACCAGTGTTGAGTTATTGTGCATCCCCGCACCCACCGTCTGCAATGTAGATTTTTCATGATTAACTTTATGTATTTTTGAATACAAGGGTTGTGAAATGCGCTATATAAATAAAATTGTATTGTATTGTATAGTATTGTATTAGCCACAAACAGTGAGATTTTGGATAAAAAGCAATTGAGATAAAAAAGTGGAAACGACGGTGTTGGGCATTTCCATATCGTAGGAAGTACTCTCTGCGTGCATCAGATGACCGTGCCAAGTCTAAAGTGAGCTGACGACTGCTTTCAAACTTGGCCTAACATTTGGCACCTCCGTAGCCGCAGGCAAAATTTCTGAGAAATCCGCTTTCAGACCACTGGCACCAAAGCTCCCTAAAAAGTCTAAAGAAAATCCAAAAATGCAGAAGAAGAACACAAGCACATAGAAAATGCCCAAACCTGCCACTTCAATTCTTCTGAAGCTAAGTCATGTGTTTAATTAACCAAATGCTCACAATGGCATACCAGTTTGTTACACATAATGTGTGCGTTCATTGTTATAGGGCCCCCCTCCCGAATGTGCTCTAACATTGATACAAACCAGATCAAATAGATTCAATTGAGCCCTTGATATGTTTATATGGCAAAAAGAGAAAAGCTTCAGTAACTTGATTCCCCTGTGCAATTGGGAGTGCTATTATTGGTGTATAGACGATGACTATATAGTCTGTAAAAAAAAAAGCTTTGCTGCGGCAGCGAAAGAAAGAGAAGCAAATTGATTCACGAGTGAATGCGGCAATTTCAATGCATTAATGATACATTGACTAATACAATCACACTCATCACAACATACAGGTGAAAAGGCGTCTTATTGAATTACATAGGATTTTCATTTCCATGCCATCCAGCATTTGAAAAGGATACCTGACAGAAGTTTAAAATAAAATAAAAGAAAATCATGCAGACAGGAAAAGCACATTTTGCTTTTCAATGATTGGACCTCTGATATTTTATTCAAAATTATTAATATTGGCAATTGATTAAGGAAATATCAATTCCATATTTTTAACATCTTTATTCCAACGGTATTTACATATTTTTGTCATTAATTTGTAGACCAACATATAACGCCCATATATATTAAATATATTGAAAAGATTAACCTTTAAAATCTACTCAGTCAGTAAAAATAAATTTTCTGCAGGAGCAATGATGCATACCACATATAAAAGCCAAAATGACATCAACAGTAATTTGAGTAGAAATGCGCAAAGCACAAGGCCTACATTAGATTTGTAAAATAACAAGGGCCAAGTCATCTATTAATAAGGTGTGTGTGTGTGTGAGCTGTATTGGATTTTATTGTATTGTATTGTATCAATTAATACTTTATTAAAATTTATACATAATAAAAGTCCTTATTTGAATTATGAACTCCCATTTAGTGAATTTGAATGTGATTGTTTAATTGTGAACACAGACACAGACTTTTATTTTTAGTTTGGTCCACAGTTTGAATTTAGGTCATATTAATGGCGGAAAATGGTCATTTAAAAAAAAAAATCAATAAATAAACACAAACACCTGGCATTTGTAAAGGGGCGTGTAGACTTTTTATATCCACTCTGGGTAGAGAGTGTTATTATGAAACCATATTGAGTTTGATGAAAGTGATAGCATTGGATCGACCATGCATCTGCTCATGCCATCATTTAAGATTTAGAGGTGCCTCAATATCGATAGGATCACGGAGAAAAAAGAGGAGAAGGGCAGAGATTCAGAGTTTAGTATCGCAAATTTGCTCGTGAGCAGGTTCGGTTTGTCTTTGGCAATAGTGAATAACAGTTTGGTTTTTTTTGCACGTCTTCTTGACTGGTCCCTCATCTCAGGGTAAACTCACAACCTGCTTCCTGGAATAAATCTATGGAGCAGCTCAAAATCAATATTTATCTAATGATATGATAAAAACTTATCATATTTAAATGAAATAAATCACACACACCAAAGATATGAATTGTTCAATCTATTAAGGTGAACAGATCGCTAGTTTTATTCGTCAAATTTGTCTGCAAAAGATTCTAACCAATCGGAGGAGGCAAAAAAGTAAATCTGGCCTGTGAGGACAAATTAATCTGATTGATTAATAATCAGGCCCGCCGCTAATTAAGATTAAAGTACATTTGACAGCCCTCTTAATTCATAATGCAGATTAGATTGACATGGCAGATCATAGAAACTGAAATCAGATTCATACATAAAGATAAACTGGAAGCATAGAAACACTTTATGTTACAAAGAGAATGGACGGCTGGGAATGAATTAATACAATTACATGGAACAAATATTAGAATTGACGTTGTAAATGTAGGTCAGTGTTTCTGATCGTGTATAGCAGAGGTGTCAAAGTCCTTTTTGTGAACGGGCCACATCGTGGTTCTGGTTTCCCTCAGAGGGCCGTTATGACTACGAACTCATATAAATCACCTTACATTATAACTTATACACAACACATTGATACAAAGCTAGTTTTTAAATCAGAAGCCAGTAATAAATGGCAATATCTCATATCTCAATGTTGTTAAAAGTGAAGAAAATGTGCTAGAAGCAGCAAGTTGAAGCAGATGATTTTCCCTTCGCGGGCCACATAAAATGAGGTCGCGGGCCACATCTGGCCCCCGGGCCTTGAGTTTGACACATGTGGTGTATAGGGTGGCACCGATTGTTCAGCTATGCTTCTATGACCCCTTCTATGAGTTTGAAATTTTTGAGGGGGGAAAACAGAACAGAAACTTTCTAATGTTTGACTTTTCAATTTGGCCGTCTTGGGTCAGAGATTGCTTAAAATACATGCTGTTCTTCCTCTGAAAAATGTTGCTTCAAGCCTGAGAGCTAATGACTGTGAGCCTCTACATTTATTTGAATGAGCCAACAATTGCGACTGCAGCACAAATGTACTCCTCCTTCATGAGCCTGAGGAGTACAAAAGCAGCAGAAAAGGAGGAGCCCTCATAAAAAGACGGGCCTGATGGCCGATGGGCTGCATGTGGCTGGCACCAGGCAAGACGCGGTTCACGTCTTGACGGCCTGCAGAGACTCCGAAGGCCTCGAAACAACACACGCCGAATCACTACCAGCTTTCATCTGTCACCATAAATGGATGTCCTTGAGGGGCGGTTTTATCGCAATGGTGATGGGGCCATGTGAGAGAGGGTCCATAATTCATGGCCATACTGTAGATCATTGGTTTCAAACTGTTATCACACAGGAACTTGCATTTTCCTATTGTAGCTAAGTCGGGACCCACTTTAATCGACGTGAAGTACAATTAAGAAAATAATGCATGTATCACATTTTTAATGACACATGCTTAGGCTACATGTCTCTACATAACCATAAGAACTGAAAAAAACAAAATGCCTTCTTAACATTCACGTCTGAGAAACCTCTTTTGATTCAGCTTTGTTCTATGTTTGTATGTGCTGGAAAAATCTTCCTGGGTTGAAATCCTACCTTCAGTGAAAAAAAAAAAAAAAACAGATCTGGGGACATCGGTCTTTCAGTCAGCCTTACGTTTTTATTTTAGGACAGTCTCAGCAACAGGAAATCGCCGTTGTGAACGTCCTAAATCAAATGCATGGGCATGCAAAAAAAAAAAAAACCTGACATACACACAGTGATTGGTGAAATAAAAACAGTGTGGGACAATATAATTGCGGTCTGGATTATAAGTATAAAACTCAGTGATGCATTCCACAAAATACGGCCGACATCGCGACCTTCGGGCTGGTGCTTTATACCAAGCAATGTCCTCGTGACTGCGGTTGGCCTAGAAGCGGTTTATTATAGTTAATGAAAACCAATGGAAATATTAAAACAAAAATTAAAAAAAATAATAAAAAAACATCATTCTGATGCGTCTTTGCCAGTTAATATATGTGACCTTTTGCGGGGTTCATTTGAAATAATATATAAAACTAATATTTATTTTGGTATTGTTTTAGGTCAGTACAGAAGAAAGGAAGGTCATTTCACAATGTTTTGTGATTGTTTCTCTTATCTTTCATTCTAAAAATACTCTGCATATTAAAAAAAGGCAACAACTTTTTTTTTATTATGATAAAAAAACTAAACAAAGCATGCTTGAAAAAAAAAACTAACACTAAAAACTAGCTCCTCAAAAAATCTAATTACAACTAAGTGATTTTAATAAAACATGTCAAAATGAAATTAAAAAACTAACTAACTAGCCCAAAATTATTTTTACCTTGGTGAGGAGTGTGCGTAACTCGTTTCTTCTCGGCTGGAATGGAGCGTATTTCTCCACCAAGCACTGTACATTGGGTACACCTTTAGGGCACAACGCGGGCCTTTTTCTTTTTTCGATGCGGAAGCTTCCTTGGGTGTCTTGACAGGTTCTCTATGAATCTCATTTATTATTCCTAAAGAAAAACAGACCTGACATGAGAGAATTCAAGGTAAGCTGCACATTTCTTTCAAAGTCTCTTTTAATTTAGCGCACTGAGACTGTGATCATTGTGATATTCCCAGATGTTGAAGAGAACATTTGTATTGATGTCCACATTTTGGTGACCATTTGATGGCAAGGGTAGGGCAAGTTACATCCAAAATGTAATTTATTTCATGTTACAAGTCACTGGTCGGCGCGATTGTTGACCAGTTAGCACGTCCACCTCACAGTACAGAGGTGCAGGGTTAATCCCGGCTCAGGTCTTCCTGTGTAGAGATTGAATGTTCTCCCTGTGCCTGTGTGGGTTTTCTCCGGGTTCTCCGGTTTCCTCCAGCATTCCAAAAACAGGCATGATAGTTTGATTCAATGCTCTAAATTCTCCTTAGAGTGCGAATTGTTGTCTGTCTTTGTGTGCCCTGCGATTAGCAAGCAACCAATTCAGGCGGTACCCCACCTACTATCTGAAGACAGCTGGAATAGGCTCCACAACCCCCACGATCCACCAGCGATTCAGATAATGGATGTGAAAGTAACGAGTTTTATTTACAATATTACTTTGTCTTTGAAGAGTAATGATGTACTCATGTTTAAGTTACTTTTAAGTTACTTTTTTAAAAATGATTTTGACACTTCAAAAGTAAAATGCTAATTTTACTACCATACTGTGGCAGGTAATTTTAACTTGATTGACGATATTTAACTATATAATATGGGCCATAATGTTAAATGTTCCCACCCTTTGGTGAGAGAGCATTTTCTGATCAATAACTCTATCAATAAGATTTATTTTTTATAAAAATTGAGATTGACATATTGTACGGTAAATAAATAATTCCAGACTGTCAACCACAAATGACATTTTCAACATACTCATACATGCAAACAATAGTGATATATGATGTTTATTTGATCACTGGTTCAACAACACACATAGCTAGACGGACAGATAGATAGATAGGGCATGTGAATTATTTGCAAAAGTATGTATCGATTCTAAAGTAAAAACTGACCTGACTACATGTTTATTTTGTTTTCATTGAAAACGCAAATGAATAAATAAATTAATAAATAAATAAAAGTTCAGTTTGTTGTCATTCTGTTTACTACATGGAGACAAATATTTGAGGTTAATTGAACAAACACACACGCACACACACACAAAATGGAAAAATCAATGAGGCGTATTTTCGTCCATTTGGAGTTGCTGTAGCGTGACATCATCGCCCACCTAACGTCTTCGGCTTTGAGACAGACAATTTTCATTTTGATCGCATCGAACAGCAAATCAGAATGACCATTGTTTTACATACATCAATTGAGGGCATTAAATTTATTAAAATCATGTCTAAAAATCTCAGCCACCATTTTTTTCTTCGCTGCTTTTTACTTAATTTGTTCCAGCTTGTATTTTGAGTATATGTTTTGCATTTTATTGCAGTGATTTGTGACAAAAACATAACATACATTATAAATGCTGAGCATTGTGTAAAAATAAACATTAGAAGAGTGACGAAAAGGGCAATGTATTCAGCTACGCTATATTACGTTCTCCGTGAGTGAAGATATTTTGATTGTTGCAATTGGACCAGTAAATAGCAGGTTACCAGTTTGTGTTGTGGTCGTGAATTTGTACTGATTTCTCCAAAACAAATTGATATAATTAAAAATGCCAGCTAGTTTCATTTTCCTGAACAAAAAATACATTTTACATTTTTTTTTGTGACGAATGGGCCATTCTGGCCAAATATCCATTTAACATGATTCAGGGAATGGAGAGACAGTGTTCATCCATTGTGTGCGTAAGAGTCATCTATTTATTTATTCGATGTGTCTGGCCTGCAAACGTTCTACATCGATCTGCACTGGACTAGTTTTCATTGGAAGAGGATGAGGAGATTTTGAGTGTAATGTAACATGACAATTTGTCCACGGATCTCAACCAGAATCACAAACAGCAACAAACGTGAAGAATCAATAGCAGCGGCTGCCATGCAAGGTAGTGGGACAGACCAAAAAGGTGTTGCTGCCTTATCTATTCAGAAATCCAACCATAAATCCCCTTGTGCTCAAAAGAATTACTTATTATTGCAGAGCTTGCAGAGAAGTGTCTTGATGCTAGACAACATGGAGACGAGCTGATATTTCTGATAAATAAATATGTAAGCCTTTGGCAAAATTGTTAACTTCTGGCAATAGTTGATCTCGGTACAGAACAATCACAGCTGCAGGTTCTTTTAATGTGAAAATATACAGGTTTAATGCTCCCACACAAAAAAAGATGATTATTGTTCATATAGATGACGCACTTTATAAAGAGATTGTGTCTACATTGATGCCATAATGGATAAAAATAGCCAGCTGTTTTGTATAATGGAATCAGCTATATTTTGTTTCGTTCATTGTATTCTTAAGTAATTTTGTGGTACCAGGCATTAAAATCAACAAGAAATTGAAGAAACAAAGGGGTCTAGTTTTTTTCCGTGACTGTTCATACTTAATGTGACTATCCACATAATGTAAAGCAACTGTCAATGAGCATTATTTTATCTGAAATGACATGCACATATCTATGTCACAATGTTTTTATTAGGAAAACCACTTTTTAAGGAGGTAAAGATCCAAGAGGGCCCATTTTTCACTAACAAGCCCAGTTTATATATGTTTTAATCAGAAAACTGAAATTTTATTTTTTTATGTATTCATTTTGGAGAAATTAGTAAATAAGTGACGACTTGAAAACCCTACTTTTAATGAGGAATATGGCCACGCCTCCCTCTGCTTTGTCCATGTTTCGCTCTGAGTCATTGAAGGGACCAATTGCAAACTCTCCATTGGAAATCATTGTACTTTCATTGCTTATAATGTCCAAAAACAGTGATCAATTGGTACCAAAATTCCTGTGGACATCCCTACCGATGACCACTTCAAAATATTAAAAGGATTAACCTCTTTGCGGCAGATTTATATGAAAATGAAGGCATGTGGAAGTGAGCAGAGGAACATAGATTTTGCTGTTAGGCGCGGGACACTAGTCGGGTTTGTGTGCATATTCATGCCCTTGCCCGCAACCGCATGATAGTACTGATGTAATTTATAGATGCAGACCAATTATATGAGTGCCAATGTTAAGATCATCTATGTGTCCCTTTCAGACATGTCTCATAGCATTGAGCTCAGAGGGAGTAACTATTTCTTTCATAGAATTTGGAACGGGCATCTGTCGGTACCCAAGACAGAGAAACATATCTCCTGAATCTTCAACCGTTGTCCAGGAGTACGAGACAGACAGAAGCTACAGAAAGAGTTTCAGGACACAAAGCAGATTAAACAGATGTCTTGAAACACATGCGCAATGAGTCGCAATGC
The DNA here is from genome assembly GCF_059441095.1 of Idiotropiscis lumnitzeri. Classification (NCBI taxonomy): domain Eukaryota; kingdom Metazoa; phylum Chordata; class Actinopteri; order Syngnathiformes; family Syngnathidae; genus Idiotropiscis; species Idiotropiscis lumnitzeri. Next base: position 2,776,058 of record NC_142404.1, read on the forward strand.
CAGAAAGACGAACGTTACTCAAAGAAGAAATAGAGTTGAAGTCTAGAATCTTAGATTACATAGCTGCCTTGGCAAGCGGAAATAGGTAACTAGGGCCCTCTGTGAGATCCCTTTTGTTGGTGTAAAAAGGATCCTTCTTAATTATTTTTATTATTTGTGCCTCAGCAGTTACTTGTTTTAGGAACAAATATTTGTATTATTTGTTGTTATTCTGATGGTGAATCACATTTTAGGGTGCCTAACATGGATGAAAACTCACCAAACTTTGCACACTCATTGGGCCTGGTGAAAATATTTATAGTTTTAAGTTATCTTGTACAATTACGGAAAAGTAGTTAAACAAAATTCAGTTCCATTTGAAAGGGGCCTATGATAATTGGGAGGCACGTGTAGCACCCCAAGATGTACAATTTTTTTTTTTAAAAAAGGCAACATTGTCAAAATGTCCATAGTCCATATTGGAAAGAGTACAGGAAGTGAGCTAGGATTTTCTTTTTTTAATGTTCAATGTTGGTACGTTTTTGCACATTTAGGGGGCCATACTATTGCGCCCATGTCCTTGAGGTTTCATCCAATAAATTTTAAACTTGGTCTGTACCATCTCAAAACCTGGAACAATAACAGAGAAAAAGAATTAGAGTTTTCAAAATACTAAATGCCGGGGACAGTGTAACCTGTCAGTACACCTGTTTGTGTTTCATACTCCCTTTGCCACAAAAGGGACCGTTGATTGGGCTAAACATTGGCACTTATGTAATGGGCCTTTATGTAAAATCGATGTCAGCGCTAAAATTCACCACCCCGAATGATTCTGTAGTCATCTAATGCATTTTTTATTACTCCAGACAAAACATCTTAACAACGCCCATTATTTATGGGCGGAAACTGCTTTTTTTACATATCGGCCTGACATTGTCATTGATGGAATGAAGCCAAAATTGTGATAATTCCTGGTTTGCGTTGTCCTTTTCTGTTGTCACCTAGTTTCTGAAAACGGTGACCTTTCATCACCAAAATCTATATGTGCGCTCTACTCAAGTCCACTTCAACCAGAGAAAACGTGAAAGCGAACAGCACAATATTTAATATTAATTGGTCTCAGTTTTCAGACATGGAGCGATGCTTACGTTTTACGTAGGCAGGCAGTCAGCCCTGGCAGTTAACAACCGCAGCTAACTGGCTAACACCACAGCCGCTGTCAGGGCACCATTCATTAAGTGTTCGAAATTGGCTTCTTACTGGCCAGATGTGGAGATCTGCGCCAAGGAAAGCAGCAAACTGCTGTGCGCCACTTTTGCAGCCAAAGTTTGCGGGGCAAATGCTGGCTTGTACCCGACCAGAAATGGAGCTCGCTGAAGTGACTACTTTGTGTGCGTCATTGTCAGATAGGCAGCTGCGCGACAACCCCTTGAGGTTGGCTTGGCAAAATCTCAAAGTTAAATTTTGAAAAATCAATCACGCCCGTGACCCTAGTGAGGATAAGCGTTGCAGAAAATGGATGGGTGGACTTTGAAAAATTCAAAGCATTGGAGCTCCTGCCAGGGGGCCAACAGTCCAGCTGACTGTAACCGCTTATTCTGTATCATTTTCGGATAATATAATATCCTCAATGAAAAACTACCTAGACTGTTGTTTAAAGTCGCCCATGCTGTACTAATCCTCATATTCTTAGTTCCTGTCTCTCTCCCGCACTCAAATAAACATCAGCAACTCAAGTTCCTCTTGTCTAGAGACCTTCTCCTATCTTGTTTTGAATTCTTTATAGTCACTCTGATTAGCTTCTTTCCCATTGTTTTGGTTTCCTTTCCGCTGGCCTCGCATTGCAGGTCATAGAGCATGCAAGAGGAAAACATTGCTGGCAGGTAGTATACTTGCATTTACTTTCAAGTTATTCTCAGATGTCGGCCACTCACCGCTGTCATTGGCGACAAGTTTGGCTTCTTCACTTACGCATGTGCTAAAAAGACAATGCATGACGAACCTATGTGAAACCAAAAATAAATAAATTCAAGGCTCAATATCAGCTCTTTCTTATTTATACGATTCAATTGATACTTGGGTTGATTTGAATAACCCTTAATCTCACTCCCGTCATGTAGCGTAAATGTCTAATATGCTTCATGTGACACATTTCTCACCCTTTTCCTGTCAGGACCGCTTTCCAGCCCAGGCTGCGGTGAAGGTGGATTCTTAAGCGCTGACACAGGAAGACATGTTAACAAGGTATTTATTATGACCGTCAAGCAAAATTACAAAATCACTATAGGGAGTATTCTCTTATCAATTTCGTATACTATTAGGTTTCTATAACTACAACCGCCGGAATAGACGGAACGAAAAACGCTGGTGGACGCAGTCACACCAGGAAATAAATCACGAGATAACAAAAGTCGCTTGCAAGGCAAGGAAACCGAAAAACGAATAATTGCTTACCACGAAAGGGTTAAGACAAATCCAAATGCGAACGATAACAAAAAGCGAGCCGACAAGTAGCTGGTAGTATCAAACAATAAACCAAAAAACACGCAAGAGCAAAACACGGAACCAATCACGACAAGGACAAGAACTATGAGCATAAGCAGAAGCATGAGCAAGGCAGGATAATAATCCGACGCGGGTATGACCGCGTCTGTGGCTTAAATAGTCAATAATCAGAGTCTTGATCAGTTGCAGCTGCGTGGCTCGTGAGCGCGTCTCGCTCGTGGCCGGTTCCAGGAACGAGCGTCGTCGGACCACGCCCACTTAGCTGCAACCACGACAGACGGATCGTGACACTTCCCAATACCAACACATTATAATCATTACTACGTTATTTTTAGTTTGCTGCATTTTCTGTTTGTTCAAGTTGCCAGACCTACGACTTTTTGATTTTCTTTTTCTGATTGGAATGAGAGAAATAAGATTTTGCTATGTGTTAATTTTAAAGCCAATATTGCTGCAAATGTCTAGCTAATTGACGTCCGTGTGAGTGTACAACTGCGCTTAGGTGTGTGTGTGTGGGGTGGGGTGGTGGGGGGGGGGTGCGTGTATGTATAGAGAGACAGACAGGCAGCCTAAAGGATAAATTATTGTCTATTTTGGGCCTAACGAGTGCCAAGTTAAGGTAAGGGTAGACCTATTGGATTTGAATGTTCTATTGTTTAATGATATAGATTGGATCAATCCATCAGTTTATCCATCCATCCATCTTCTGTACCGCTTCTCCTCACTAGGGTCGCGGGGGGTGCTGGAGCCTATCCCAGCTATCTTCGGGCAGTAGGCGGGGGACACCCTGAACTGATTCCATCAGTTTATATTGTTTATAAAATTCATTGATTGGTTATGCCTTTTGGTTGATGCTACAGAGCGAGTGAGACAGAAAGCAAGAAGGGGACTTTATAAATATATCTAATCATATCATGTTATTATCTTATCACGTGCGTCTACCCTCACATTTAAAGCAATATTGCATATTTAGTAGTTATTTATTTACTGATTTCTCCTAAACAAATTGATAAAATTGAAAATGCAGGGTTTCAAGTTTCATTAACTTGCCAAGCCTTGTTGGACTGTTCCTATAATTACTCCCGTGCTCCCCCAAAAAAATCCAGTCAAACGCTGTTGCTGTGGCGACGCGCAGTTTGCAAAGAGAAATTATGCTTATGATCTAAATGAAAAATGAAATGAAATGAAAATATGAAACTTTGCATACACACCAGGCCTGGAAAAAAACATATTTTAGAAGGTTAAACTATCATAATATATTTAGTACTTTCGCTTAATCGCCTGGTGAACGAAGCCTGTTTGAGCAGATGAGCAGCCAAAGGACTATGCCGATGTCCCAACAGTGGTGTGGCCTAAACTGAAAAAAAATAATAAAATTAAAAAAATAAAAAAAATTTACGATTGACTGCTTACAAAAATTTTCAAAAGTTCCCAAAAAGTAAAAACGTGGGACACTGGTGAGGGGAACTAGAAAATAGAATAGAATTTGTTTGTCTTTAAACTGCTACACTTAATATCTTTAAAAAGTTTGCCTTTAATGCTGAACAGAGGAACTTATATCTGTGCTCTCTGCACTATGAAATTCTTCCACGACTCATTTACTGCGGCCAACCTGCAGGAAAGACTTTCAACCTTGCAAGGCTTATTTGCATAATTTGATAACTCATGGTCTCTTATTGGCACTTACCATATTGGTCGCTAATTGTCTGGACACTGTCATTATAACGCAATACTTCTAATTGTGCATAATGAAAACCCACTGCATCCACTGACCCTTCCTCAACAGGCTTGTGCAACTCGGGAGGTGTGTTGGATTAAAATATATCATTGGCAACATCTGCCACCTAGTTGCAGAGTCTCTGTAAAATGTGACTCTTGGCAGCTGCCTGCTCTAAAAATAAACCTCGCCTGTTCCCGCACTGGGAGATTGTCATATCACTACCCTTTCCCATAACAATTAATCAAGTGTAACTGAGCTGCCCTAAAATGATGTTTGCCTCTCCCTAGATATCAGAGAGGCTGACGCTATTAAGAGGAAATTGCATTTGAGAAATGGCTGCGTGTGAGTGCTTCTGAGACTCGCACCAGGTTTGTTGTTTCTGGCTCAAACATATTGTGCAAACACATGCCGGCATCATTCTTAATGGATGGAGAAATGGACCGATGAATTCATGTGTGCAGCTAGTTTGTCACTAATCTGCCGAGAGCAGGAAAGGTAGACAGTCGATAACGTTTCAATCTATGAAGGGGACAATGCTAACAAAGTCGGATGATTGTTTGCAAAGGTAAAAGGCAATATTGAATGTAGTCAAACTGCTTCATAATCCAAGTCTTTTTGTAATTCATGTTTCAGTGTTAGCCTTTGACTTTTGCCTGAAAGTAATATTTGTCGCAGTTGACTTTCATGTTCTCTTTCTGAACAATGAAAGTAAGTGTGCCAAAAATAAAAGAGAACATCAGAAGTAAAATGAATCAATGCAGTACACAGCAATAAATCACAAAAGGTGGTGGTGGATGATCTGCAGCCAACTCTTTAGCACCCAGTAAAGAAGATTTATTAACCCTAATAAAGCATTATTTTCACTTTGGAGCAGCTAAAGCTGCAATTTAAATATTTTAAGTACATAAAAGATAAAGCATACATCATAATAGACCAACAAACAGTTCAGAAACACTCAAGATTGTGCCATTCACTTATTTTCAATTAATTTTATTACATACAAGCTCAAAAGGTGGAAAGATGTCCCTTATGTCACCCATGGGACCATGCCAGCTGTAAAGGCATGCACTTTAACAACAGACCAGCTGTTGTGACGCGACTAGTATATACACTATACATCTATCCATCCATTATCCATTCTGCTTTTCCTCACGAGGGTTGCGGGGGTGTTGCAGACTATCGCAGCTGTCTCCAGGCAGTAGGCGGGGTACACTAGATGAACTAGATGCCAGCCAATTGCAGGGCACACAAAGACAAACAACCATCCACGCTCACACTCGTACCTGGGGTCCAATTAACCTGCCGTGAATTTTTTTTGTAATGTGGGAGGAAACCGGAGTACCCGGAGAAAACCCGTGCAGGCACGGGAAGAGCATGCAAACTCCACATAGGAAGGCCTGAGCCAGAATCAATCCCATAACCTCTGCACTGTGAGACCATCGTGTGAACCAGTCGTCCACCGTGCCGCCCTACTCTATACAATATACTCTAATTAGACTAATTTAAACTAATGTATTTCTTAATATTCATATTTATTCTACTTTTAAATTAATCTTTTGGGGGCCTAAACACGTTAATTGCATTTCAATTCATTTCATGAGGGAGTATTAATTTGATTTACTCAAAGTGAGTTTTAAGCTTTTCTCCAGGTTCTCTGGTTTCCTCAAACAGCCTATAAATATGAATGTTATATCAATTGAAAAGCCCAAATTTACATGGGTGTGAATCGTTGGAAACCAGTACAGGACACACCCTGCCTTTTGACCAAAAGTGTGAACGCTGAGATCAACCAAATCCATGATCCTGGGGAGGATAAGAGGTACATAGAATGGACGGATAGGTCAGCTAAAGATTTTGAGGCCCAGACCTTTGCTATGAGAAATACCTTATCCGCACATTCCGGCAGATTCAGGAAAGGATCCCGGGTGGAGTAATGTTCTGCTGATTGGATGGATGAGAGATTTCTAAAAGAACTGACATAAATGAACCAATGACTGGAAGAATAGATGGAGAGGTTGGCAGCCAAGCAGATTTGTGAATGGACTATCTCTTGGATTGTCTGTCAATCACAGCTCTTCATTAACATATGACTCTCGCACTCTTCCAGTCAGGTATGCCCACCTCATTATGTACTCACCTGGTTGCACAGGTGCTTCAAATCAGCAATCAGCCAACATCTAAGACTCTTCTGCTCACTCATTTGTTGCCAGAGTGATGTTTCACTCTCATAAACGACTCTTGGGCAATTTTCTTTCAATTCATCTCCTGTTTCAGACTCAACCTGCCTCTGATCTTCCTGTCTTGTCATTTTCCTGGCAATCACCTCAGCATTCAGTCCCTGAGCACAGGTTTTGCCTCAGCCCTTCCTGCTTCCAGTTTGTGTCCCCATTATTGTTTGTTTTTTGCATCGCTGTGTCAATTTCCCTGTTGTGGTGCCAGTAGATTGCGGAACATTACCTGTCCAGTCGTGATGGTGAGATGAAGCCTCATGAGGCTTCAAACCATTTCAGGGGCAAGTACATGGGGTAATGGTTCATTTCCAGATGCCTTGCGCACACAAAACCACCTTCCTGACTTTGGATACAATTACAGGCGTACAAGTTCAGCTGGTTTGTGCTTGCAATGGCCTTTTTTTTTAAGTGTCAAATGACTTAATGTATAGAATCATGAAAATACAATTAACCATTTTTTGGGGCCAAAATTGTGTTCAATTATTCACATTCCAGTTTACAATATTTCATTTATGTATATATATATATATGTATATATATATATATATAAATATATATATATATATATATATGTATATGTGTGTGTGTGTGTATATATATATATATATGTATATGTGTGTGTGTGTATATATATGTGTAAATAAATTTGGAATATTGTCATGAATCCATACAGCATCATGTGATACGTTTAGCTTCATCATGTTCTATGTCACCTGGAAGGTTTTATGAATGTAGAGGACAGCAAAAGTGCTTGTGTAACTAGGAAGAGGGCTCTGAAAAAGCATGCTTGTGTAACTGCTAATAATGATGTACAGAACATGGCAGATTTTATTAATTTTCATTAAAAAAGAATACTTTTTTTCAAATGCAGATGTATCAATTCTTGAATAATGAAGGATTACTTTATTAGGAGTGATCAATTCATAATGTTCCCACACAGGAGACGTTTTTCTCTTCCGAGCTGGTTCCATCCTCTGAATGTCTAGATATAATCTCTGAATTATCCAAATTCTCCAAATGCTCAAATTACTCTCCACACAACTTTGCATTTTAATGTCAAAGCATGAGGTGTTTATGGTGCCGTAACAATTCGAACCATTTATCGAATCCGGCACGTAGCATGGTCTCTCCAATGAAACTATTTTTATTTTTTTTTTTAAAGGGGCGGTTTTGCACCTTATTGTTAATGTTTTCATGTTATGTGTTTGGTAAAATGCTTTGTTACAGCTACAGATGTTGTGAAAGCACTATATCAATAAAGATGTATTGTGTGTGCGGGGGGTGTGCGCGTGTGTGTGTGTGTGTGAACAATGCTGACTCCATTTCCTGCAAATCAAACTGGCTATTCTCATTCTCTTTCAATGTGGCCCACTCACATCTCACATGAGGAGATCTCTATGCGGAACAGCATCCAGTGATCCCGACATGTCCAGGACATTGTCACTGTGCTTGGCCGTGTGTGGCAATAGACAACATAAGCAGGTCTTGATCATCCATGTGTTCCACCACCTGTATTCAATGAATGAATTTCAAAAACACAATATTTCATAAGTTTTGTTCCAGCTATTGTCATGCTTATGAATGAAATACAATGACATCCACACACATGTATGCAAGGCTCACAGTCTGTCTGCTTGTGCCAAGATCAAATTCAACAAAAGCGCATTAGATTTGCTGCGCCACGATTTTGACATGGTCTGAACAGGCGTAGCTTTAGACCAAAGTTCTGCTACCAAACTGTCCTTGCACCAAATGTATCTTCAAGGACAATTCCTCACTATACATGAACACACGGCATGGTGCAGAGTGGTCTGCCAAATTGTCAAACAAGCGCAGCAGAGCTTTGCAGCTGCATGAAAAGAAGGATACAATACATCATTCTGCGAAAACAGAATATGAAGCCCTAAACTGTCTGTTGTCCTGCATTTGGGTTCTACTCATACTCTTGACGCAGTCAGCAAGTTTAATGAATAGCTGACATATAATGCATGATTGGGTAGATCAACAAATGCATTGATGGACAAAGGAATTAATGGACAGGATTGAAGGATAACAAAGGAACAGGTCAAGTTGTCCGTGATGAGAAGCAAATTGTTTCATGCGATACCCTGACTGCACTGGTCATGGATGAAATCAAAGCGCAACATCTGGCGCTAATGTGCAGGAAAAAACATATACGTATACTGATAGTGATGGTAATTGAGCTGCATCAACACGGCTCTGAAATAATATGTCAAAGATTGTCGGCTCATGGGCAGAATGCGGGGGAAATTGCGTGTTAATGCATAGAGGTGTCTAGGCAGTCAGCAACATTTCGTCTAAATGGGTTTGCTGCGCCTCCTCGGAAGCCAAATCTATGAAGTAGCTACTTGGGCATTAAGAAAATCCATTTACAATGATTGAAGCTATCCAGCTGAAACGGCAGCAGTCAATCAGTCTTTTCACTCTCAAGGGCCAGTACATCTTACATATATTTAAAAAGAGAGGCAATCTCTTCACGAATACAAAAATATTCTCTTGCCATTATGCCAACAGAATATTAAATCCTTGATGCAGCGTCACAGGGGACTCAGCCAGCGACAGCGGGGGTTTGAAACCACATGAAATTGTGCGCATTCGCTTTTTCAACATGCGCGATTACCCAATCGTATCTCCTAATAAGAGCTACCTCCCACACAAAGACACTGCTTGATTATTGAAGGCACTCGTTGAAGCTTTCCCAGTATCATATAATTGCGAATATGTCACTATTCTAGTCACACACTCTACAATCTGACAGTGGTATCAGTTTTTGTATTAGTGTAGTCCAATTACCACATTGTTTCAGTGGGCCAGGAGATGAAATAAAATAGCACATTATATTACAAAAAAAAAGGCATCTAGCACCACGATGGGCTTTAATTTGTTTCATTCCAGCCAGCTACAGACTATTTACATTTTGAACAGCAATGAGGAAGTCAAAACTGAATTCACCATATTTATCTAGTTCGCAGAGCTTTTCTGATAAATCTGAAAATTATTCCAGTAAAATATTGAACCATTGAAATATTATGAACAAAGTAGATCATTTATGGATAACAATAAACATGATGCTGGTATTTTATCATTTAAAATGGTAAATGGTGTGCACTTATGCGGCGCTTTATCTAATTCATTAGACATTTTCAATAGGGTGTATTAACCAGAAAGATTAAAAAAAAGTTTTGTAGAGTTAATAAATCTGTTAATTTAGGGCTGTGGCATTAACCTTGCATCAAGGCTAGTCTAATCCATTTGTTCGCAACTACATGGAGGAACGACAACGCAATTATATTTTTATCTTATTTTCACATATTAACCAGAAGTGGTTCAGAAGATTAAAACGTAGCACAATTCTAATTACAATTAATCATTAACCGGCGGATGATTGCATCAGCTGGAATTATTACATTGATGAGCCAAGATTGTTGGCACTTGGTTTATTAAAATGAATAAATTGAACGTAATGGATGGATGGATGGATACGTTTCAGTTTGTAGTCTGATGTTTTTAATCCAAACAAACATGGGTACTGCCGTCTTTAGCAAAAGAAGATATTTGATGCACACAGGACATAAAAACACATGTACTCATTGGCTGTTTGGAGCCAAAGTGTTGACGAGAATACAGTCTCATCTTACTAACAAAGTCACAATCCTGGGGTGGGGTTGTTTTCATCATTATATTCAAGAATTTTCACTCACTTTAAAAGGTTCATCTTTAAACTATTTATGTTTTTTTTACTCAATTCATTCATTTATATTTTATAATTTGATGATACAACCACTTAAATTGCATAGGTCTGTAGCACATTTGATCAGAGATGGCTTTATGTGTCCCAAAATGTAATTTTGATGTTGCTTTCAAAAATGTCAATTTTATTCTCACAAATCAGGGTTTTTATGACATTTACATGTTTACTTTTTAAGTTTAACATACAAAACCTTTATTAATAGATATTATGAACTATATATATTTTTTATGAAAAGTTGATGTTCAGGAGAAAAAAAAACAAGGAAGATTCAGAATCAGTGCAAAAACTTTGAGCAGTTTACTAGCATTTCCAATTTAAAAGTTTTGCAAAAATGTTTTGCCAGAGATATTATTAGTATAATTATTTTTAAAAAAGTCTTTCAAATATAATCTATTTAATTCTTGCAATTATTTACAAAATGGATCAAAAGCAAATCTTGCAGTATTCCGCACCTTTTCTCTTCTCAAGTCAACTCCTTTTCGATTCAGTTGCAATGCCCAACAAATTAAATTGAAATTGGTGTATGATTAAAGTAAACATCTGTTTTCCACTGTTAACAAAGGTGATTCTTTTTGCTGCAATGCGTGAGCCCACTTAATGAGTTCTTGCTAACTGGAATGAGGTTTCACATGGCTGCGATGTGGTTTAACCGACACTAGTTTTTTTTAAGCAACAATTCTAATTATTCCGACGGTGTTTAGAGGACTGTAATTTGCTGATACTGATACGCGTAAAACATTTCACCCAGCCAGCGATAAGTCTCTTCCTTTAATTAAACTCTTCTGAAAAACTCCCTCGGGAGCCTCCAGTGTATGCATGCTAATCAATGTTAAGGAATCGTGGTCAGCTGAGCATGACAACATTGTGATATCCTTAATGGGGAAATAACCTGTTTGATAATTTTATTGGTGTATCTGTCACATGTGGAGCGGGATTCTAACCCATAAGCAGACAAGAAACAAAATTGGTGACGTAAAAGTCTTTATATATAAAAAATTCCAAGGAAAAAGCAGGGCTGGATTCATAACAAATGGAAGAAGGCTGACATCCTCACACAAAGAGAGAGATTGACGTACTGACGATGTGTCACTGAGTAACTCGATCTTAAATACTCTAAAGCAGGCATCACCAAATGGCGGACCACGGTCTGGATCCGGACCGACAGATGGTTCGGACCGGAACCATGACCAATCTATGATGATTTTTTTTCGTGGCGCATTCGCAAACGTTGACGCTGCAATTCTAGTTAATACGGAAAAGGCGTCACTGATTTGAGCCAATCAGATCTTTTGTTTACGATCCACTGCCAATTGCGCACCAGACCGGAAGAGAGTGCTGCTGACAGTAGTGCGTGTTGTTTTAAATGAATGGACGGAGAAATTTAGTTTTGTTCTGGCTGCAGCCGATTCAAAACCAGTGTGCATCATATGCTCCGAAACAAAGCACCGCCCTTTTGTGCAAAGTTATCCGCTGAAGTTTGAGGTGAGCGCATGCAAAAACATCGAACTTCGAGTACAGTATAACAGATTTTTACATTTTCGTTTACAGCCCAGCGGTATGCAAACAAATGTTCACTAAAAGTATCATGGATTTTGGAGAAACATAAAAAAAAACATTCAGTGATGCGGAAGTTGTGAAGGAGTGCTTAAATGCGGTTGCACAAACATTATTTAAAGGAAAAGAGAAAACTCAGATGTGTGAAATAATCTACCAAATCCCAATGGCCCTGACTCCGTTCCAACCCAAATTTAAGTCACTGGCAGGGCAGTCACAAACTAATTATTCTCATTAAGAGAAGTTAAAAAAAATATTCAAAAGAAAAGGTGGTGTCAAAGCTCATTTTGAATTCGTTTTTCATGAGGACAGCCATTTTTATTGATTGTGTGCTGAACATGTTGACCTGTTTTACTTGGATAGTTAGGCTTTATGTTTTTTTTTTAGGCTGATAACGCTTTGATTTAAGAAAAAAAAGGTAAAAGATGCTAACTCAATGCTTAGCACTTGATATATTTCTGCAGGTGATATTTCACAGTTTTTTCTGGAAGAGGCACCCTTAAGCCACATTTTCTTGATTGTGAAATAAACACCTTATATTCGTTTGACTGGCAAAGGTGTTTAATGGGAACATTGCTAAATATTTAGTATATAAGTGTGCTCTGTTGAAAATGACTAAATATTGAAATTATATAAAAATGTCAACATAGGCTAGACATTAAGGGAAGTTGGACTTTGGTTCGGACCTTTTAATTGGAAGAAATTTTAGTCGTGGACCTCTGTGACTTTTAATTGAATACCTCTGCTCTAAAACATCAAACCTAAATGACAGCATAAAAGGACCATAGCAACTGGGTCTCATCCGGTGGATGACCCGAAGGCCAGAAGAGAGGGTCTCGGCGGGTCCAGTCTGGTGGGCGACCCAGAGGCCAGAAGAGAGGGTCTTGGCGGATCCAGACAGGTGGGCGACCCGGAGGCCTGACGAGAGGTTCTTGAGGCGGCCAGTTCGGTGGCCCTCCTCACACGAAAAAAAGCTTGACGTACTGACGATATGTCACTGAATAACTCAATCTTAAACACTCTAAGCATCAAACCTAAATGACATAATAAAAGAACAGAGCATAAAAGGACCAAAGCAACTGCGTGGCAACTGATACATTAATATATATCACAACAGTATCTCTATTTACAAGAAACAAGAAATATATGGGAAGCATTGGTCTTGGTGGATTACATCGATCTGTGATGTTTTTTCTCATGATTGATTTCTGTCGGTAAAAGTATAAAGACAGCAAATTAACACATTATTCAGACGTTCTTTGATTGTACCATTTTCATGCAGTTTTACGCAAAATTCATAGTTTGCGTGCATCAAACTAAAAATAAGGAAAAGCAAAATTTCCCCAAAAGTTATTGTTTTCTTGATTTTCTGGGATTCTTCATTTTTCAACATTATAAGGCATTTGTTGACGCTTTTCTTAGACCCCCTATTTATAGTTTAAACTTTTTTTTGAGAGAGGGGGGGTCATTCCGTATGGATGTAATGCCCAAATCGGAAATTATGTATGAAGTCACACTGAAACATGTGTTTGCGTGGACGCGGCCTGAAACTTTAAAAAAAAAAATCCAAATGGATGAATATTTGGAAAAGAAAAAAACAGAAGCTCATCACTTTAAAAACAAAATATCTTGCCTGTGTTGTCTATTCAATTAATTATAGTTTAGAAAGAATTTGCAATTGATTCAATTCTGTTTTTTGTTACAGTACATATCATCCCACTGCATTGGAATTTGGGTTGGCATGAAAATTATTACGAGCTTTTACTTTTTAAAAGTGAGTCTTTGCTTTAACTGTTTAAAATAGCATTGATTAAAAAAAATAGGATTAAAACCAATACACTCTCAATTCACTGTGATTTTTGACACACTGTTTGCTGCTCTGCATTTCAGCTGTATTCCCAGTTTGATTCAATCTATGAGAAATTAAAGGTCAAATTTAAAGGACAAAGTCTATCCACCTTATAAAAAAGTGTTATGAAGAGAATAGTCCGGAAGTTTTAGATTAACATGTGTATAAAAAAAGCTTTTAGGCCTTCCATAAATAAATAATGGAGGGGATAATGTCCTTTTCTACTTAATTGGATCAGTAATTGCGACTTTCACATTGACAGAAATAGCGCGTGACAGCACTGAGCTCCGGCTAACCTTCCCCGGCGCCCTCCGCGCATCCGGCGTTAAACATGGCGGATGAAAGAGAAGCTGACAAGCGTCGCTCTTGTAATTGAGATTCATGGAGATTCATTCAGCCTTGACCTGAACAACAAGGAAATCCTCTGCAGCGTGGAGACACTTCTGTTTTCTCTCCTCTCAGAAAGTTAGAAGGAAATATCACACCACATATTTCTTCTCATTTTGTGTATCATAAATCAAAGATTTTATATGTCTGTTTTGTATAGCCGTACATACAAGGGCAAGCAGAGGGGTGGGATGAAGTCACATTTATTCAAGATTAATTGAAAATATTGACTCTTTTATATCTTCACATAAGAACCATTTAGTATCTGATGTTTTATCTGCTCATGTTTTTTGTGATACCTCAATGTTGGATGCTCCTTGAATTCATGCATTTTGGAATTGGTCGCAAGTTCCTAGAAAAATAGAAATGCAAAACGTTGGAGTTGGAACTGTGACCGCGCATCATCTAATCCCAGAGTAGCAAAGGATTAACTTGCTGCTGTCTTTGCTTTTTGTTTTGCTTCTTGGAATATTTATAGGCGGCAATGGAAATTGCATGACAAGCGCGCACTCTCATTGAAAGCAATTGGGACTCCAGTGTGTTGCTACTCATCTATTAATATTTTTCGACAGGTTTTTCAGTGTCATTGGTGATGTAGTTGCCTGACTTGTGTGCAGTCAGCATGGCCTTAGTTCTCCATCAGTGAGCGTAAACAGCTGTTTTATGGTGAGTGTATACGTCTGTCTGTTAATCACAACTAGTTCAGGATATCGTCTGCTTTTTGCTCATCATCATTTGGGATGGGAAATTTCAGTGATTCTTCATATTTACATTCTAATGCATTTGTTGAAGCTTTTTTAATACCCCTTATTTATACTGCCAAGCCTTAACAGGTTAAGTGGTAGCCAAGAGGAAAATTATCTTGTTTAAAGGCCTGAACACATCAATACGACTTTGGCCATCAGAAAGTTGCAACACAGCGTCTGTTTGGTGTAGTGACCAACATCAGAATGTCAAAGCTGCTGTTAGGGTGTCTGGGGTACGTGTTCGGCTAATTATACATGAAGAATCGGGTCGGGCTTTCGGGAAAAATTATCACTATGATTGGCTGTTAGCTCGAGAATCTGCACAGGACAAGAACGGGAAGTGACAAACAGATGGTGAAATTTTAAGCTATTCCTCAAAAACTGAATCAACTTTGCTCATTTTTCACATTTTCTCTCTTTACATAACCGCTGGCTGGCTGGACATAAGAGCGTAAAAACTAATTAATCACTCTCATTCATGAAAGACCACTATTATTTGACATCACCATCATAGGCTATGCATTGACCATCGCCACCAATGGCATTGAAAGGACTACTTCTCACACATGCACAGAAGGTCTGGAGTAGTTGGCTTCTTTGTTGGCTTTTGCAGTGTGTTCTTCCAATGTGCCGACTTCTAGGCGGACGGGACAGTTGGCCATGACGGCCGTCGTGGCATTGTTGTGTAGAGGCCTTAAAAGGGATGAACTTTTTTGGACAAGGTTGTGACAATTCAGAATGTGAAAAGAATTCCACAAATGACATTGGCATCGTGTCTTTATAGTGCAGACCATCCATTCATTTTCATCAGCGCTGCCCCTCAATGAACTGAAGCCAGCTGTGAGCATAGGGTGTGGTCACTACATCACTTATTGAATTCAAGACTGAGTACTTTTTATTGTATTACTTGTTCTTAACAACATAAATACATTCTGACTCGTTAACTTCTCTGCTTTCAATTGTCACAATGAGAAGGGCAGTTCTTTGATTGGACTGAATCAATAGTACACACACAGATGGGCGTTGCATTCACAGATCCTAGTTCAAAGTCATTCTCAACGGATATGGCTTTACTTTGGAGTAGTATGCTACAAAGGTGCTACATGGTGAATGCAACAAACCTCCCTCAGCTTGCTAGCTCTCATCTGCTACACTGGGGTGGATATTGCTCAAACTCCCATTCATCTGTCTTGAAAAGTGCTACTTACTGTATGATGCGTTGTTATTATTATTATTATTATTATTTAAACAAAAAACATCATAGTTGTAATAATTATGACATATTTAAAAAAATGATAATGATTCTGATCATTTGAATCAGGTGTATTAGAGGATGGAGATATCTAAAACAGGCTGGATAGGGGGTCTGAAGAACCGGACAAGGGCACTGCTGCGATAGATCATTTAGCCCTCCTTTATAATTGAGTGGTGTCTTTCCACTGCACCTCTGCTCATCACTTTTAGCTAGTTAGTCGCTTCGGATGTAAGTAGCTCGGGATGTTAGTCAACGTAGGGCTGGGCGAGATGGCCCATTTGCATCCCTTCACGGTATTCACAATATGAAATTAAGGGTGAAAATATTTTCATTATTAGTTATTTATAAAATGGAGAATTTATGGAGTAGGTTAACTGTTGCTTCATTGCAGAAGCAAAATTGGTCAAATAAGTAGCAAAAAAATTTACATGAATTAGGATAACACTTATTGTGCAAATCAGTCAGAATAAAATGTTAGCACTCCCTTGTTTAAAATAGTGCAAAGAAAACAAGTACTAAAGTAAAAAAACTCTGCTGATATTTTAAATGAAAGCAGTACTGTCTTTCACTTTAGTTTTCTATATTTCATTCAAATGATGGCGCAGATGGATTAGTTAGCATTTACCGATTCTGTTTACAAACGTAGTAAAGAAGCAAGTTTACTCAATTACATTCATCAGACCTCAAATGTAAAAAGAAAAATGTGTAAAGCAACCTGCACATTGATATGTAATGTGCTTGATGTTAACAGTCCTTTAGTATAAATATCATGGCAACAGTTTATATGTTTGCTGATTAGAGTTTCAGTCCAAAAAAAGACCAAAATAAAATGTCTGACATTGAGCAACACACATTTTGAGATGTACAATATGTATGACCGAAAATGAGAGCTAAAAAAAACTGTACAGAAAAAAAAGTAGAACTTTTGTTTATTTTAAGAGTGTTTTCAAAATCAAATGGCATGAATTAGCCCATATAATATAAATGTGACATTTTTATACACATTTATGAACCACATATATGTATATATATATATATAAATATATATATATATATATACATACATGTATATATGTACATTTCTACAAAGTGTATTAATTCATCACATGCCCACTGGGATAATCAACATGGATTACCACTTTTGGACAGTAAGGCCCAAATCTCTACCTTCATGCAATTTCATACTGTTTTACGATTTTGTGTTTGTTTCTTACGATTTGCGCGCTTTCTCAGTTAAATCGCTGTATAATTGCTCAATCTTTGTAGTCTGTTATGGGGTTCGAAATTGGCAATTCTGTCGCACTTCATAATAGTCTGGCCAATATGGATTCCATGGACTCTGAGCAATAGTGCCTGGGTTTGTCAAGCCAAGGGAACCTCATTAGCCGACACAAGCATCCCCTGCGTGAGATAATGGAAACAGTTAACTTAACTTGCACAGCAGGTGCTGCATGTTTGAGTCACACATAGAGCAGACATGTGCGCAATTATATGTGATGAGGTTTTCCTCCTCGTAAATGTTTTTTCCAGCTCGCCTGTACCTTTGGTTACTAAGGGTTGCAGCACACTTCGTGATCAGGCCTAATGTTACTACATTGGAAAATCGCCACAAAAAATAAATTAATAAATAAATGCAGTAAACTAGCATCCACGCACCAGCCAACTGACTTACGCACATATAACCAAAGCACCGATTTTTTTTTTTTAACCACAAACCACATGGAACAATTTTAAAAGAAAAAGTGGACTGCCCAGGTTGATGTAGTCCTATCACAACTAAAGTTAAAAATGATTTTATAAGTAATAATTATTTATGTATATTACTCACATGTGTAATATCATATATGGTACGGTTTTGTAGTAGCTGGCTGGATTTTGCTTCATACTCCGAAACATAATTTTAATGGGAAAAATAAAACAAAAAAACAATGATAGAAGTCAGTTGGTATATGAAACACAGGGTTGAAAGAAGGAACAAAAAGGGATAGGCGGAATCATCACTGAAGCAAGACAATCAAAAACTTAAGTACACAAGGCAGAAATGATAGCCACACTGACTGGTTTGCAGCTGCAATCCAAAATAGCAATTAGCAGTCCAAGTAACACAACCAACCGTCTAGTTCCACTGCAAACAAAAGCATCAGGGCTGCTTCACTTTAAACTCCTTCTACTGTTGTACCATCCATCCTTGGCCATTCACAACACTTATTAACAGAGATGGGCATTCCGTCCCAGAGACGAAATAGTTTGTCCGTCTGTCCATTTTAGGGACAGAGGATGAGAAGATTCTTTTAAAGCGACGGACGAAGCAAGGACGGAGGTGGGTTTTGGTCTGTACCTTTAATTGTCCCCAACCAGGTCAAGTACCCACGGATGCCCATTTAACTGACGGAAACACGCCCAGCCTGTCTTGCTGTGTAATCCGCCAATACACTACTTGAGACCGAATGTGAAATATCACGACACGACGCTTGTCTCGTGTGTGTTCACCCTGATTGTATAAGGTAGGGAGTGACTTCACTTTGCTTCAAGCTGTCAAGAGGAGAGGTACTTGTCCTTTGAAAAAAAAAAAAAAAGTTTTCACATAGCCCATCAGTCTAATGACAGACGGCAATTGTGTTGGCAGCTTAATGCTATCTTGGTTGACACTAAACAGTTGCAAACAATTCAATCCACTCACAAGATATTCCCAGACGGTTAAGAAAGCTGGCTGCGTTGTACGCCTCCAAGACTGGAAGCCACGCAGGAAAAAGCACCAGACAACTTAGCACCAAGGATCATTGGGACACGCAAACCACATTAAGCTGACATCTTAAAGAGTGTTCGACTGTACTATTTTTACATTATTGCACTGAAAAGATAGGAGGAAATATCATGTTGAAGCTGTATTTTCTACACAACAGGTATTATTTAGAACATTGTCATATTTAAGTACCGGTAAGACTAAGTAATATTATACTATTCTGTTTTTTGTGTTATCTTATTACCACACAGAGGAGGTGTAATTTAAATTATGGCAGTACAAAAGAAGTGAAAAAAATATTGTCATCCTGATAATGTTCATCACTATTTTTTTTGTTTGTATGTTGTGTGTTTTTCTCATAATTTCATGCACCCTCTGTTCAATCAAGGCCTGTTTAATTGCTCAATTTAACTCTACCATCCAAGATTTGGCTGTTACGTCTCAATAATCTCAGGACACTGAAAAGGATAAAAAGTCTGGAAATGGATTGTGTTTCATAGTGATTCACTTCTTTCCACACTTTCTGATACGATCGCTGTACGGCCGAAGCCGGAAGCGGAGGGTGAACTCTTAAGGCGCAGACCACAAGAAGAGGTTTAGACCAGATGTTTATTGTGACCGGCAACGATCAATCAATCCATAGCCACTCTATGATATGGACCAGGGGAATACATAAATTTAGACAGGTATAATTAATTATCAACGTCACGAGCGACGGAAACAGAAAACGCTGGTGGACCAAGTCACACCAGGAACAAAAATCGGAAGTTAACTTAAAGAGCTTGCAACGCAAGGAAATACTACAAAACATAAATAGTCTTACCACAAAAGGGAAAGCAAGATCCAAACCACGAACACGAGAACCAAAAGCGAGCCGAAGAGTAGCTGAACAAACAAACACTATGAACAGAAAGATCAATACACGAGAAACCATGGAACAAACTTGAGCATGAATCATGAGCATGAGCATTGCGGGACAATAATCCGACGCCGAGCGATCCTCGGTGGCGGTTTAAGTAGTCCGTAATCAGTGAAAAGATGAGCGTCAGCTGCGTGGCTTGGCGCGCCTGCCCGGTGACGTGCGACGGGGCGCGCGCGGAGGAAACGCCCACTTGCTGCAACGAAACAAACGGATCATGACACTTTCATGGAGATTAACAATGTAAAAAAAAATAAAAAATACGTCCTGCCTTAATTTGGATTATGTCAGTTGTTTTCCTTCATCCATCAAGTGCTTGCCCTCATTGGGGTTGCAGTAAAGCTGAATCCTATCTCAACTGGACATGCTGTTGAAGTCAATACCACCACGACTAGCATTTTATTTTATTTAAATTCTTAAATTTGATTTTAAATTAGATTGGCAAATCAGTGCTTTTGTTCAATCCGGCTTCTTTCATTTTAGGCAGCTGGCTAAAGTGAAGCCCTTTCTTTCCCAGGAGTACTTAGAAACATTAATCCATGCATTTGTTATATCTAGGCTAGATTACTGCAATGCACTTTACTTTGGAGTCCTCGCTCAAGCGCCTTCAACTGGTCCAAAATGCTGCTGCTCGCCTTTTAACTGGATCCTGGAAGACGGATCACATTACCCCGATCTCTCTTTAAGATACTTGTGTTTGTCTTCAAATCTTTAAATGTCCTCACCCCAGCGTGCCTGTACAAGCTCCTCCACCCTTACGCACCAGCCTGCTGCCTAAAGTCTGCGGACCAAATAGTGCTAGAGGTGCTGAGGACTAAGCGCAGCCTCAGGCGGGATTGCGCCTTTTCTGTTGCCGGTCCTTCCCAATGGAATGACCTCTCTTTGAATGTTATGCAAGCCCACTCTCTGTCCACTCTTAAAATTAATTTGAAGGCATTTTTATTCTTCAGCTTTCGACTCAACATGGGTCTGTCACTATCCTTCTGTTCTGTATTCTATTGTATATGTTTAAGTTTGTGTTCTAATTTCCCGCTAATTTATATTACACCATACGGAAAGCGGTGTCACTGATGGTGGAGTGGTACACTCGCCTGAGTTGTGTGCGGGCAGCGTGGGTTTAGTTCCCACTCAGTGACGGTGTCTATGTCTGCCCTGTGACTGGCTGGCGACCAGTTCAGGATGTCGTCCGCCTTTCACCCGTAGTCAGCTGGGCTAGGCTCCAGCAACCTCCCTGTACAGCAGAGGTATTCAATTAAAAGTCACAGAGGTCCATGACTAAAATTTATTCCAATTAAAAGGTCCGAACCAAAGTCCAACTTCCCTTGATGTCTAGCCCATGTTCACATTTTTATATAGTTTCAATATTTAGTCATTTTCAACAGAGCGCACTTATATACTAAATATTTAGCAATGTTCCCATTAAACACCTTTGCCAGTCAAACAAATACAAGGCGTTTATTTCCCATTCTAGAAAATGTGGCTCCAGGAACTTAAGGGTGCCACTTCCAGAAAAAAACAGTAAAATATCTCCTGCAGAAATATATCAAGTGCTAAGCATTGAGTTAACATCTTTTACCTTTTTTTTCTTAAATCAAAGAGTTATCAGCCTAAAAAAACGGAAGGCCTAATTATCCAAGTAAAACAGGTCAACATGTTCAGTACACAATCAATAAAAATGGCTGTCCTCATGAAAAACTAATTCAAAATGAGCTTTGACACCACCTTTTCTTTTGAATCTTTTTTTAACTTCTCTTAATGAGAAAAATAAGTTGTGACTGCCCTGCCAGTGACTTAAATCTGGGTTGGAACGGAGTCAGGGCCATTGGGATTTGGTAGATTATTTCACACATCTGGGTTTTGTGTTTTCCTTTAAATATTGTTTGTGCAACCGCATTTAAGCACTCCTTCACATCTTCCCCATCACTGAATGTTTTTTTATGTTTCTCCAAAATCCAAGTTACTTATAGTGAACATTCGTTTGCATGCCGCTGGGCTGTAAACGAAAATGTAAAAATCTGTTATACTGCACTCGAAGTTCGATGTTTTTGCATGCGCTCACTTCAAACTTCAGCGGATAACTGCACAAAAGGGCGGTGCTTTGTTTCGTAGTGGCGCTTCGCAATATGCAACGGTTTCTGAGCATATGATGCACACTGGTTTTGAATCGGCTGCAGCTAGAACAAAACTAAATTTCTCCATCCATTCATTTAAAACAACACGCATCGACCTTGCTAACTTTTTAGCAAGGCATACTACCAGCAGCACTCTCTTCCGATCTGCTGCGCAATTGGCAGTGGATCGTAAACAAAAGATTTGATCGGCTCAAATCAATGACGCCTTTTCCTTATTAACTAGAATTGCAGCGTCAACGTTTGCGAATGTGCCCTGAAAAAAATTCATCATAGATTGGTCATGGGTTCGGTCCGAACCATCTGTCGGTCAGGATCTGGACCGCTCCGCCATTTGGTGATGCCTGCTGGACAGGATAAGCGGTGTGGATAATGACATGACATACGGAAAGCGCTTTGTTACAGCTCCAGCTGTTGTGAAATGCGCCATATAAATAAAAATTGTATTGGATTGGATTTTATCTATGGGCTGTATGCCACGAACTTCCGGCTAAAATGACACAGGTAGCCACCCCATTTCCGGCTTGTCTATATACAAGCGAAGTGGCTGTGGTCTTCAGGCAATCGCTTCTTAAATTACCTCCTTTTTCTTTGACGGACTTATTTTGAATAATTCAAATGAATTCTTCCACACCATCTTCAAAGAAGGGCAAAGCATTTAAGCTGTACGTCTGTAATTATAATCACAATTATGAAGGTAAGTGAACAGGCGTTTCCTACTGTAGAGTTGTTTTGCTCGAGTGCCAAATTAACAACAGCCGGGTTAGGACGCACGTCGTCGTCAGTTAGGCCATCGTCTTGGTCATGTGTGTCTGTGTCTGTGTCTGCTCTCTTCTTCGGGGGGTAATAATAATAATGCCTTTATTAGTCCCACAATGGGGAAATTCGAGATTCGAACCCAGGCCTCCTGGGGAGACTGGGTCCTGAACGCGGCGCCTTAGACCACTCGGCCATCCTGGCAGCCACGAGATTCGAACCCAGGCCTCCTGGGGAGACTGGGTCCGGAACGCGGCGCCTTAGACCACTCGGCCATCCTGGCAGGTCTTGGTTCTCCTTCCCACACTCTTGGTCTTTAAGGGGGTACAGTGTAATTGTTCTACTTATACAACACAGGGACAGCTCCTCTTTTTAAAAAAACGTCATCCTCTCTCTGATATTGGCTCCTGCATGTCTTCTTTAAAAAAATGCAAGCTACACACTTGAGTGTTCCATGTAATTTCAAAATTGTCTCATCATCTCAATCATCTGAGGGAAATCCCCCCAAAAATAACTGTACTCTTGAATTTAGCTGAAACCCGACATAAAGGCACACAGCAATGTTGAGCATAAGTGCTCATTGTTTGCTGGTACTAGAATGTTATAATTTTTATTATTTATTTTATTATTTATCATGACTAACTGAGATGCTATCTACACAACTCTCAAGCTATGGCACAACAGTCATCCAGAAATAGTTGGGCTGCATAGTTTTTTTGGCCGGAAGTCTAGGTAACTTGTTTACAGTTGACTAGCGACCATTCCTGGGTATACCCCTCCTAGAGCAGCACCTAAATATTATTTTAATATTTAATCTGTTGTTTTTTTTTTAAATAATCAATGAATCGGATTAAAAAAAAAAACATGTTTAATTTCCATGAATGTTTTTCATTTTAATTTAATTAAAAGAGGGCATTATGTCAAATTAACATTGCACAAAATGTAAAATCAACTTCTGGTTGGTCGATTCAGCAGATATTTTACACCGCCTTTTTCTCAAAGTCAATCTTTGATAGGTTCTCGCTCACCCGTGACCCAATTGAAGAAGGAACACAGAAAATTAGTTAACTTCTTTTTACACTTGGGAATTATCCACCATTAAGATTATGATAGATGCTTGTGAGGCACATTTGTGATGTCCTTCCTCATTAAGAATTTTATTGTTTTTAAATATTAACAGTGCCACTGATAGACTTAGATGAATTGCTTTCTATTAGTTGTCAAGTGAAACACTTGAGCTTCTTCATCTTCATATTCTCTTTATTTGTTTTGGGGATTGTATGGGTTTGTAATAAAATTTTTGGTGTCTTTTTAATTGTCCTTGATTAAACTAAATGGAAGCACGTAGATGTGCTTTTCATAAAACTGAGTCATTTGTGTTTATGTGGCTACATTATTGTGCCAATGTTGCGGTGATGTTTTTAAAGGGAGTTCAAGCCTGAAGACTTGCTTGTCTTGTGCTCATCTGCCACATGGCCGCCTTATCACTGTGAGCTGACGAGCACATAGAGATTAGTGGTGATACATCGCTCTGCTTATCATTACTTTGCTGTTCAAGAAGGAACGACTGCCAAATCTGGGCTGTGGACGTCACATTACCGTTCACATAACAACAAGTCAGCATCAGATAGCGCACAGGAAAGCCATTTGTCTTGAAACAAATGATGCTTATCGCCGTGGAAACAACATCTTATCATTGACAGTGGAGAAAAATCAAAAAGGGGAAATATATTCAAGCTTGTGTACTGATACTGTTTAAACCTATCTATCCATTTTTATATCGTCATATGGGTCGCGGGTCAGCTGGTACCTATCCAAGGTATCTGGATAAAAGGTGGGGTATGTCCTTGACTGGTCACCAGTCAATTGTAAGTCGCATATTCAAATTCACAAAAAGCCCCACGGACCTTTTAGAGAACTTCAATTTTGGGAAGAAGACTGAGTGCCAGGGGGAAGATAAAACACACGAGAATGGGACGAACACATGTGATGGCATTTTGACTTTTTATTCTTGCTGCATCCTCCCAACTTTGAAGTGAGGCTCTGGGTTGTTAGCGTAAAACGCTGACTGATGAGGGAAAAGACAGAGTTGGCGCCACTACAGCTCAACGCCCTTTTGGAAGGTACAGGAAGCAGGTGGAATTTGGATGAAATGCTAAGTATTTTGTACATGTCAGAGCGATCCTTCAAACTGGTCAGACGTCAAGGTTGGTCATTGCTGCAATATGTTCCTTGTGCAAAATAGGCTGCCCCATGGAGGATGGGGCCTGACTCACAGTGCATGTTGTGCGTTTCAGGAGGGGGTGGCCTTTACTATACACCTCTTATGTAGCATTTACATCTGAGGGAGTCCAACTCTGGTTCTTGAGGGCCCCGATCCATCATGTTTAGATGTCTCCCTCCTCCAACACACCTGATTCAAATGTTCAGGATCTCTCTCAGGCTGTTCAGAGCTTGCTTATGGGGCCCTCGAGGACCAGAGTTGGACACCCCTTATTTGCATCATATTTAATGTTTTATAAACCTCTAATGTTCCATTAACACCGTATTTAATGACTATCCAGCTTTAATTTATCATAAGTAGATCATAAGTAATGTTTTGTCAGTTGCAATAGCAGATTTGGCAGACCAGACCGTTCAAATCTGATTTTTAATCACGTGGGCAAGGGGCCTGTGTGTCAATAACCGAATTGTGTTGACCTGATTTTCTTGGCAATGCAATATTGCATATCAAAATTGGACCGCTTGGGACAAAAAAAAATAAAATTCAAAATAAGAGTTGTGCGTATGTAGTACAGTGAACCCTCGGTTATCGCGGTTAATGGGGACTGAGACCACCCGCGAAAACTGAAAATCCGCGAAGTAGCGGCGCACCTTCAAAAATTCTTAAAAAAAAAGTGCGAAGTAGCGGCGCACCTACAAAAATGCTTAAAATAAATAAATAAATATATATATATATATATATACGGGTAGAGAGAGAGAGAGTGAAATTCATGTTATAACAAAAAAAAAAAAATTATTGTTAAAACTTATTTTTTTATTCCCCAGCCATTATTTTTGTATTTATTCAATTACTTCTTTTTGTATTTATTTAATTGCTTCGACTTTTACCTGCTGGTACGCCGTCCGGTGTGCCCTGTGAAATGAAAGGTGGCATTCTTCATTTATTTATTTATTCATTCATAACTGACAGCCTCGCGCTCCGCTCATGCCTGGGCGGAAGGTGTTCCTCTTCGGCTTAACTACCACGCACGCCGGCCGGTCTCCTCCGGAGCTCTCGCACGGTCCCGAACAGAGCGAAATGTCGCCCCGCTAGTGCCCGGGCGGAAGTTGTTCCTCTTTGGCTTAACTGCCACGCACGCTGGCCGGAGCTCTGGTACGGTCCGAACCACGCGAAACGTCGCCCCAAATCGTGCCCGGGGGAACGTGCTCTTCTTCGTCCACTCTCCTCTTCGCCCACGCTCTTCTTCGGCGCACGCCGGCCGTCTAACCGCTCCAGCGCCCCGTCGTGCCGCTCGGCGAAACTACAATGCCCCCGAATATTTTTTAGACCCGCGAAGCACTGAACCCGCGAAAGGTGAACCGCGAAGTAGCGAGGGTTCACTGTATACACCCAGTGTTGCAATAAAAAAAGGCAAGTGTTAAAAATTTATATCAATAAATTAAAATACTCTTATTTGTCAAAAACTTGGAGTGCTGGAAATCTGGAAGAAATGAAAGCTTCCAAAACAGTAAAGAATTCCCGCATGTGAAGCCTTGCAAGCTATAATAGACAACAGAGCAGAAAAAGAAAAAAGGGCGAAAAAAATCGGCATTGCCAGCCATGGCAAAATGGCCAAAGAAACCATGGGCTGTAAGATGCCAAATGCTTTCAAAGCCACAATTTTCCCTTTTTCTTTTTTATAGCCCTTTTGGCTGCTAGCATTGGATGGAAAACCTCAAAATGGCTGGAAAATGCAGCTCATATAAATCAAGTTTTAAAATGGTCAACCTAAGATGCATCCGTTTTACCAGTCTTCCCTTTAAAAAAATTAAAAAAGAAAGAGAGAGAGCGAGTAAGAGAGAGAAGGTGCCAGACTACACTAATTTGCCCAGAATGCTAGCCTGCCGAAAAAAACGACAAACACAGACCATGACAATTGCGCCATTGAAAAAATAAGTAAATACAATTTTAAAGGGCTAATATTTCTAAAAATAGTACAGCTGTGCTATTTTTAAGTGCCAATTCTGATAAGACATGGTCAGAATACATGTTTATAGCAATTTACAGGTCTGTTCCTACATTAAAACAAAAGATCAGCCAATTGCTCAATCCCAAAAGTGGGCGTGGCCCTCAAACTTTGAAGGCCCATAACCCGAAAACCGTTTGAGCAAGGAGGCTCAAATTTCGAATTCTTTAATTTGACATAATCAGAGACTAGTAGAATAAACAACAGGCACATTGAAGAGGTGTCACTGGGGAAGGTGTGTGACTTAACAAGGAATGACCCCAGTCAAAACAATCTCACGACAAGCACTGATGTATCGCAGTGATAAACAAAAATGATCAAATTTATGTGTGAAGCAAAAGCAATTGGTCCGCTCTGATCCCAATATATGAGGTAAGTGTAGCCCCACATTATGAAAATGCAAACCACCATTTGTCACGTAAGATAATGGATTTTGATTAAACGCTACATGTGCGCCTTAAATCTCGACAAATGCTTGCGTACATTGAAAAGAGTTGGCCTGCCGAGCATTGATAGAAGCGGGATGCCAATAAAATAATTGGCTTGCTAGCATGAAAGGCGACCAAATGGCAAGACAAGAAGAAAGACGATGATGCTTTTGTTCATCGACCGCACTGAGCCGAAGCTTTACATGCCAATGAAGCACCAACACGATTGTTGCCAGCAGCACTCTATTTACATTTCAGACATGCTAGCCAAAGACTTGATTGCATCTTCCATAAAGCAAGGCAGCACATGTAGGAAAACTAGAAATAAAGACAAAGATGAGGAAAAAAAACAATGAAGGAAGAGGGGACACATTTGTTGACAGTGCATGGAATATAAATACAGTGTGAACTTTAAAGGGCAGCATGTAAACAGTATGGATCTTTGTAGACAGAAAGAATAAATGTAACTGTCTGACAAGGCTGCAGAGATTCCTCATATTGTGGTGAAATATTGTCTTCTAATAAACGTGGCTGTGCATTTGGCATGGTAGTGATGCAGTATATGTAACTGTCACATTGTAAAAAAAAGTCTGTTTTAAACTACAGCCAAAGTTAGCCAAACGGAAAGGAAAGGCAATTTAAGATTACACTATGTTCCACATGGGCTTTAAGTTAAATAATTTTTTTTAAAAGATATAGATAGATAGATCGATCGATAGATAAATATGTAACGGAGTAAAATATATACATTGTTAAATTATGGCGGACGTGACGCAACGGCACACAGTGTGGCATCTGCATCCCGCTTGGCGTCAGTTAGAGCTACAAGGATTGCAGAGTGGTAAGTCGCATCTCGTTGCTCGTCCAACAAATGCACGTTATTATTCTGATTTGGTTCGTTTCTGTTGCTGTGGTGCGCTCAAGTAGTTCCGTTGATTGTCATGAGCCCACATCGATTCCTGTACTGTTATAAAAGTAATGTTTTGTCGACTTCTGTTAAATTGATTTGTAAACACTCGTGTGTTGTGCAGATTATCTCGAGCTGGTTGCGACTTCACTCTTGCTCTTGCCACATTGTGTTGCAGAATTAAATTAAAGAAACTATTCTAAAATCCACCTGAGTGTCCGTGGTGTGTCGGAGCGACACAAAAGGAGTGGCCCGTCACAGATAGATAGATAGATAAATGTCAAATCCAGTAATGAGTTGCCCAGATGCTTAATTAAAGTAAATCAAAGGGGCATTCATTGAAATAGTTATTCCGCGAGTCACAGGTAGGAAAAACTGATCGTTGCCCTGATGAAAAGAGTGGAATGGCTGGTTGGAGGATGGCCACATCCTAAGATTCTTCTTAAAGAAGTGTATAACCTGAGCAAGGAGGAAGTGGAGCAATGTTTTTTTTGCTTGAATAATGGGGGCGTGGGATGAAAAGGCCCTTTAGCATGTCTGAACATGTAAAAATAACCTCGGCAAAATATGCGGACCTTTTAAAGACAGAAAATATCACTAAAGCTTCAGCTACTATGAGCGTAGAGCAGAAAAGCAGCCAGCAACCTCAAAAACCTTTGAAGAATTAGTGATACATTCTAAAACTAGAAGCAAACATTTTGGACTGCCTCAGTACAATTCTAAACCTCAACTGTCATGCATGCAAAAACAATCCATGGACTTGCAGAATTTAAAGGATGAGAGTTATTGAGGTGATATTGAAAATGGGCTCCTAGTTTACAGAGAATAAAATGAAAAATAGAAACATATTTTCTCACATTTGTTAAAACTGTCAGTTATACATTAGTAAACTGAACTGTGAAAGAAACTGCTCTCAGGCCTCATTTTGTACCAATAATTTGATTTTTAAGAACCAACTAATAAGAAGATGTGACCAACAAGTAAGGATGGGTATTGATAAAATGTTATCGATATTACAACTCTATAACGATACTGCTTCATGATCTGGTGGTAATCTTTTTAAGTACTTTTTTGTTTAGAAAAAAAACAAAACGAAAACATAACTCACACTGCTTTTTTAAAATTAATATATGTATCTTACAACTACAACATTAATGTAAAATAAATTATTTTACCAAATCATTCTTACACTTTTAAGCATTGTATAAACTATTATTAAGTGTAAAACAAAACTCGTGTGGAGCAAAAGGGAGGAACATGCAGTTGGGCAGCAAAAAAGCACTTTTGTGAGGTAGATGCACATTTTCGATGTTTAAGCTTGCTTGTTGTTTCCCCTGACATTTTAATGATTGATTGCACTTGTGACAATGTGTATTGCGCAGCGACGTTGCAACGTCCCTGCTTCCGTCCCGCTCCAGCCTCCAGGCATATCGGCTCGAACCAAAAACTAGCCAAACCTTTGCGTTGCATGACAATAGCCTTGTAAGCAGTAGGTGTTAACTCCACTTTACAGGAAGAAGAATTTGAGTATCCATAATTATTGGACAAGCTGCATACAAAAGTTCAAATAATACACAGACAGTTGACAGACTTGATAGCTTAATCCATGGTCTTTTGATGTATTTAACTGATTTTTGAGGCAAGCTAGCAGGACCAGCCAGACTATGTGTCTGCTCTCCGTCGGCCATCTTTGAAAAAGTTTGCTACTGTGTCCCCATTGGGAGCACTCAGATTTCAACAACACTGAGTTTCCGGACAGTCGGACTGAACCAGTGCGCATTCTGAGAGTATTTCACACTTATTGGAAAAGCTTTCCGATGTCACAATGGTGCCACTCTAAAATAGAGAGAAACACAGAATACGGTTTATGAATTCGCCAAATACAGTCTTCCTCACAATGTCCGCGAGAAAAATACATCCTGGGATATTTTCCTGGCCAACCCTTAGCAATTTTTTAAAACATCATTGAGCCTTCGCAAGCATCTAACCGATGTATAGATTTACGGTTTTAGAACAACATATTCTGTGCATTCTTGGATTATTTGTATTAAGCATTGAGCTGCAACTGCTGATGTCTCACAAGATCACAAGGGACAAAGAATGGACACAAATGGAAATTGAGAAACAGCTTATGTATATTTTAATCTGAGGTGATTTGTCGTCGCGGCCTACATCAGAGCCGTGCAGCGCTGCCCAGCAGCGCTCCGTTCTTTGGTGCCTGCCCCTCACCATATACACAATGAATGGGATGACCATGGCGTGTTGCTAAATTCAGAGTAAAAAGGGCTTCAACAACAGCATGAAACCGGGCACAATTATAATTTGGATTGAAATTAAGTAAACATGAAACATGGCGTAAAAAAGAAAATATTTGAATAATTCCATGAACACAGGGAAAATTAAATGTTAAAAAGCACAAGCGATCCCCATTGATTTTTGATCGATCAGTTATAGAAGTTAAAGTAGCAAAAAAATGACAATAAAGGAGGCCAGCCTCAGTGCAAGTAATGACCCCATGCTGACAGTGACGTATACGTATAGCCTGAACTAAAATTGAAAATTATGTTACTGCTTGAATGGTTTTCCATTTTATTTGAAACATTAAACATGAAAACAATGTCGATGTTACTTCCTTGTTTTTTGCCAGCAGATGTTTTTATAATTGTCAAAACTAATGTGAGCAATATGGCCATTCAGAAGGAAGTACATTAATTGGTTTACTTTTTAATGTAGTATGCAGAGATGAGCACGTCAGTAAATGTTTGCTGGTCCGTCATTTGCCAGTTGCTAGAATACCCATCTGTCAGCGTCAGTCCGTCATTATTTTAAGCCGATCGAAAACTGTCATCTGTAAATTACAGTTTTGCACTGCTGTTTTTAGACCGTCAGTAAATTTCAACTGGTCCGACAGTCCGTCATTGTTTTATGTACGTTTGCTTCTCCTGTTCCCGTTTCTGCTAAATGTATTCACGATCTATAACCATTCAGTCGCACTGACAGCGAGCATTTTTTAATGAGCTGTTAATGTGCAGATTACAACTCTTTGGTTTACACCACCACCTACTGTACAGGATCAGAAATCAGGCTTGGCAGGCTATGTTATACAATACAATACAATACAACATTATTTATATACATCTGGAGCTCTATATATTTCCATATGGTGTAATCTACTATTGTCAAAGCTGAGCGCTTCTGGTGATGATTTTCAACATAGTCAATGAAGGCTGCTCGAAGCAACTCCGGTGAATATTGACTGCCACGAACAAAGACACGTGAGACAAGTGGGGTCGGTTGCCGTCATTCGTCAGCAAAAGGGGAGTTTGTCAGCGACGGACCGAGAAGGTCTGTCGATACTGACTCGGTTTGTGACGATACTGATGGAGGAAAACCGTTGGCGCGCAGTCTGTTTTTTTTTTTTTGTTTGTTTTTTTTAAGTCGCCCATCATTCATCATTCGCCAGCAAACTGGGTGTCTCTCAGTGATGGAATGCTGACCTCTTGTATGTCTGACAGGAGGTATTTTTGTAATCATCAAATTTAGGTAAATTCATCCTGAAAATTGCAATAATTGAAGCATCACAGTTCACCCGCTGTTTGTGTGGATGCCATAGACCTGCCACAAATCTGCAAGTAATTGACATTCCAGCAAAAGGTTTCAAATTACTTAAAGATGCCAAGAGATAGTAGCAAAGAATGACTTATCTATTATATACTACTAATTCCCTGATGTAAGCAGCAACTATGTTTTACTATTTCAAAGTTAAACACAAATTTGCACAAACAGGCCCTCATAGAATATTCAGTAAAGATAATTCATAAAATACTTTGACTTTGTCCTTGCGTGAATGCTGAGTGACAGCACATTTACACTTATATTATTGTGCGTTGCCGACAGACAAGGCTTCACCAAAATTGTAATGCGTGTCCAAAATATTCATTTCTCCTCTTATTATTATTCTGCAGCTTCTTTTAAGTCCTCACATCACTCAGTGGATTTAAACTCATCATCATTTAAACTCAAATCATGCCCTCACTTCAAGAGGGCCGCGGACACCGCAATGCATTTGTGTGAGTTAGCATTTAGAGGGCTGATAATGATGCAGTGTGAAATTAAAGCACATCTTCAGCCCGTTGGAGTGCCCATGGTTTGTGTCACCATTAAAGTGAAGATGGGTCTTTTTTTAATCTTTGGATTCATGGACTGAAAATCACTGTGTGATGGCAGCGACTCATCCTGTAGAACAAAGTGTTGCCTTTAGGGGGCCATGGTTCAGTTCATTACAGGCCAGATTTAGTCATGCGGTCCAAGCGCATTCAATGCCCTTATTTAAATGTTTGGGAAATGTTGGATGATTGCAAGACATTTTGTAGCATACTGCATGTATATAATTGGTTATTCCAGAATTCTGCCAATTTAGGCAAAGCTGTGAGAATAACAGACCCTTAATTTTTTTTGTTATGTTTTCAAGAAACACACGTAGCCATCATACAATTTGGTTTGTCCAGCTCAACCATCTGCTGTACACTTTTTGTAAGGTACTTAATTTTGACATATTTTGCTGTTTGGCGCAACCCTGTTACGCGCAAGCAGGCATCTGAAAAACATGTATTTCATTAATATAGTTGAAAAAGTAATTAAAGAAATACAGAGTTATTTTCTATTTGAATACCAATTTAATTTTAGTTAAGCTGTGATTGCAGTCACAGTTACACACAAGGTTGCAAATCAATGTTAAAAGATGCTGAAAGATAAATGCATGCTGTCTTTGCTTCCTGGCTAAGTGGCCAAGAACAAATTCAGCTGTTTAGAAAAAGAAGAAAGCTTTGAGATAGCCTTTCTGATCGAATAACAGGGTTGCATTTGTTTGAGTCGCACACTCCATTATGACTGGAAAGATTGAAAGGTCGACCTCAGCGCAATTAGCTTGATGAAGTCATTTTTGCTGAGTCATGTAGCTCACAGCTAATTGTTTTTGTCGAATTACAAGGAAGACACACCAAATGACTTATTCAAAATGAGAGAGAGAGAGATTTCCGCAACAGGTCCATGTTTCTGTAGTTTGTGCATGTTTATTTGAAATTAGGAGCAGACAGAAAATGTCCTCGAATTCTGAAATTACTCCGAAGCTGTCTGGTGAATTTGTGTACAAAACACTTCAACATCCCATACACGGACGGCCATGTAAGTCATGCCAAATCTGCACTTTGCAATCATACCTTGAGAGAATGTGATCATTAAGCACTTTTATGCAAATGAAGGTGGTGGAAAGAAGGCACTAGGGGATGTGCGGTAGCATAATCAGGCATGTAAGGTCACCAGAAATGATGGAACAGCAATTCTGCCTGCCACCCCCCTCCATGGGACAATAGCGTGCCACCTGGCTCATCTATCACCCCAGGAACTGCTGAGAGGATGAGAGCTGCCAATAAAAAAAAAAATATATATATATATATATATATATATAAACAGAGAACAGTTCTGCAGTGACAGAGAGAGAAATAGACTGGTTTTCCTCATCAAATGTCAGCTGTAAACACTGTGCTTATTTATTGTAATGGACTGTAATGGTTTTGTGTTGCCATGGATACCAACATCTTCATTTGTAGCCTTATTCTAAATGAAATGATGAGTTCTCGTCCATGCTTTGAAAATGTTCTATTTACAAACCAAAACACAACAATTCCACTGAGGACAATTGACCAGTCTGAAGTGCGCGAAGTCGTATTTTTGAGAGAAAATGAAAAAATTGTCATGTGAAGTGTTTTTTTTTTTTTTTATTCCAAATGTTACGAGAGTTGTAATATCACAGTAAAACGGTATATTGTAAGAAATAATAAGAATAAAAATGTGAATGTGAATTGTGTTATATAAATTTTGATACGTCTCCTAAAAAAATACTTTTTATAGAAACCTGGTATTTTTCTCATGAAAAAAAAAATGCTTTATTTAAAAAAAAAATCAGGTTGAAGAAGGAAGTCTTTTGAAGTTCTGTATAAGGTCCCATTGTTTTTGTGGGTAAAAATGTAATGTTACTGCAAATTTAATGAAGGAAAAAATGTCTGCCTTTTAAAGAGAAAATTTCTTGTCGTAAAACTAGGCATTTTTTTTGTTCAAACGTTCAATATTTTTCTTGAAATATATCAATAATTATATTCTTGTACATTATTATAGCTTTTTTTCTTTTCTGTGTGGCCCTTTGAACTCTCATATTTCAGAACGCCATTTGGTTAGTTTATCTTCAATAAAAGTACATGTTCTCTTTTTCAATGCTGTTACGAAATTCTCTTGCTAGGCGTCATTAAACAGCAAAGCATTAGAAGGAAAGAACAAAACACACGACAGATGGCTTCAATTGATTTGTTGTACATACTGTCACAGAGTGCTGCCAGAATTCCAACTCATCTAGTGCCATCAATGTCTACACAAACTTTCAGAAACTTTTTGAGCATTTGTAGAATGTAAAAAATTATCGTGTGCATTGTTATACCTCCTTGTTGATTTTTGATTTTATTCACCATTGGTGTCAGAGTGTCATTTCCCCAATCGCCTTTCTAGACTTAAATTAGTGATTTCCTCCTGGCAATCATTTGCCATAAGACAGAAAGTAGGAAAAGATTTCAGAAAAGAATCGAGGAAAGAAACGTAGTGGTTCCCAAATATTTACAGCAACCACCACCTCAAAAATTCTTTGTACCACCATTATGACATGGGGAAAAAAAAGTAGTATTGTAGGCCTCAGTGTTCATAAAAAATGTTTTATTCCAAAAAGTGTGTATAATTATAATATTCTTGTCAAGTTTAGGCATGATGGAGGGTTGAGGTTTACTGTGGAGGACCCAAATGAAGGGAAGCGAGGGAGGGATAACTTAAATGGTTGCACTTGATAAACAAAAGCAACTTAACATGAACTAACTTGACTGAGGAAGAAAGGATGGAGGACATGTGACAGCAGACAATGAACCCACAAGGACTGAAAGGACAACAAACAAAGGAAATTGATGAGACAACAAGGAACACCTGGACAAGACACAAAGGGTTGGAGGGAGCTGATTGGTCAAGTGATTGGGTAAACACAGGTGAACATAATATAATAATCATGACAAGAGAGACACAAAGGAACAAAAGGAAAAACATGAAACTAACTGCAAAACAAAAAAAAAACAATAAAGACAGATCATGACATTTCTAGACTATTTAGACTGCACTTTTTTTTTTCAAAAACTACAAAATATTGATTCAATTAAAATGTGCAAGCGCTTAAAAATAAAATACAAATTGGATACTGTTTTTTTAATACAATAAACTTCTTAAAGCTTAACTGCAAATGCATTTCCACTTAAAATTGAATTTCAAACAATCTGTTTAAAAAGATACTGTACAGCACTTACGAAACCTAATGTACTGTTCATGAAAAATAACGTAATATACTATAATGGATTAAAATCATTTCAAACTTGCAGAGTTCATATAGTTATGAGGTTCGTTTAAATATGTTTCATTATATTTCATGTTTTTAAAAGTTGGAAAATGTATTTGAATTTAAAGGAGGTAAAGATCCAAAATGGCCCATTTTTTCAGAAACAAAAACAGTTATATATTTTTTTTGAACAGGAAACTGAAATTAGCTATCA
Source organism: Idiotropiscis lumnitzeri (assembly GCF_059441095.1). Lineage (NCBI taxonomy): Eukaryota > Metazoa > Chordata > Actinopteri > Syngnathiformes > Syngnathidae > Idiotropiscis > Idiotropiscis lumnitzeri. The sequence goes on from NC_142404.1 coordinate 2,811,801, forward strand.
TTTTCTCTTTATCTATTAGTTTTGGAAAAATTAGGAAATAAGTGACAACTTGAAGAACGCCTACTTTTAATGAGGAATATGGCCATGCACCCGAAACGTCCACAACTAAAAGCACATGCCGCTCCGCGATGCACACCGTTCAAGACAGCCCCAATGTTCAATGAGGTCTTTATCAGAAATCGACGCCCTCTCACTCTCACGGCGAAGCCGGCGGCTGCACGCGACTGCTTCAAGACGCAAACTGGATGGTTAGGCACTAATTTTGTTGTGCTAATGCCTTTTTTTAACGACCTGAAGCTGAGTGTTGCTATTAGCTGTGCCGTAATCCGAATGTTTTTTTTCTTTATTTTGTTTTTGTCATTTTAGTACTGATTTTTAAATGCAAACCTATTATATAAGTGCCAATGTTAAGATCATCCAAGTGTCCCTTAAATATACCCCTTCGCACACCACTAGGGGTACTTATACCACACCGAGAATTACTGGTAAAAAGTACTAAGGCGTCAGTTAGCAGTCCTGTCATGTATTTTATTATTGTGTCATAAATACTCCTTGCTTGTCTATTTCACAGGGATGTTTTTTTACCTTTGTTAATGGAGAACTTTTTGTGCTTCATCACACAAAAGTAGATTACATGTATACTCTAAAGGGGCGTGACAATAATTATATCGATATGTATCGCGATAGTTGGGTGAGTGATATCGATAGAAAATTGTATCGATAAATTATCGATCCAAAAAACCCAAAACAACAACGAAGCAAATTCGACCTATTACTGCCCTACTCGTCACAAACGCCCACCCATTGAAGAAATAAAACCCGAAGGCTTACCCATATGCGGCTGAACTAGCATGACTCAAAACAAACAACAAAAAAAACGGGTGGCTAAGGTGGATTTACCAGCCGACTTGAGGAAACGCTTGCTTAATAGTAAAGCCGATAACAAGCACCCCGTCCCGGATACGAACGGGACGAAACGGCCCGTAGCTCTAGTACACGAGACCTCCGTCGCATGGGAGGCGGGCAGACTTAGCAGTGAAGCCGCTAACAAGCACCCTCCACGGACACGTACGGGCCGTGCACCCACCGCGGACACGCACGGGACAAAACGACCCGCAGCAGCAGCACACAATACCTCCGTCGCAGTGAAGTCGCTAACAAGCACCCTCCGCGGACACGCACTGGACGAAGCAGCCCGAAGCACCAGAATTGTTCCGTCTCAAGGAAGGCCGGCGTGCGTTGTACATTTTAAAATAAAACAAATCGGAATTCAGCCCTTTTCACTGTTTTATTTTCAATAGTTATGAATTCCTAATTACTGCTCTGTTTTTACAGGTATTCGTTTGCTGTTTAATTTGCGTATATAACAACAGACATGTTTTCGGGCAGCGAATAGGTCCTTGTATTTACGTTAATTTATGTCGGGCATATTGTTGGACAGCTAAGCGGTCCTAAGAGAGACGTATCGAGTTCCGTTGGCTGCGGATGCGTTATTGCTACCCTTTTCGTCGTCATGTATGCACCAGAATGAAAGTGAGTTATTGAGCTCTGTTGAATTGATTGGAGTGCTATTAAAGCTACGTTGTTCTCTATCCCTGTGTCCGGTCACGCTCTTTGATTCGAGTGACTGTTTGGATGAGGCGCCTCGGTGAACCCCGCTAAATTCACATACAGTCCCAGCTCTCCGCCACAATTGTAAAATATATATATATATATATATATATATATATATATATATATATTGATATCGACCGATATTACATTCATGCCTACTGATATAGTTTTCAGCAATATTGCACAGCCCTATACTGTACTGTAAATGTTTCATATCTTAAGTTGACAGGCACTTTTCTTATAGCGTTCCTTTTTAATTACCAAAACATGATACATCAGGTGTTGCCGCAGCGAGTCACTCGTATATTTATTTGACACAGTTTCTATCTTTCACCAATAATATTTTCAGTATTACATTTCAGCAGGCTGGTAATGTTTGTTTCAGAAACACATTTAGTGACATTTTTGGCTCTGTGAGCTTTTAAAAACCTTCCCTATTCTAATCACCTCAGTTATATTTCTTTTTGATTCATGCTGGTAGGCTTAAAAACAATGTTGTTAGGTATAACGTTTTTGAGACTGATTAAAATTACTAAAACAACATAAATTGCAATAAAAAGATTGCAGAAAATTTAATTTTAAACTAACCGTTTTTGACCTGAATATAAAAGCATTCATACATTTGGCGGTTTACATAAAGCAAATCATGACATTTTCATTATAATAAGGTGCAGAATCCACAATTTGTGAAAACTGATGCAATTTGCAGCAACTCATTTGTAATTGTAGTAGATTATAACAAAATGCAGCATTATTACATCATGTGATGAAAATGTGTTTTACTGTTGGATAATGCACACGCCATAAAGTGGTGCGACACACCAGTGACGTCACTCAACTTTAGCATTTATTCGGCTTTTGTCCATGTTCGAGAACTTTACTCCTGCCCTTTGGAGGTTGTTTCTCAAACATTCTCTGCTGTCAACGGCTGTCCTGTACTGTTACTTTGTTCAACAGTGGTTTAGTTTCCTTCTTCAAGCCATTCCAAATGCTTGTACTGGCTATTACCAGAGTTTGTGCAAGGGATATTATTGCATTCTTATCTTCCCACAATTCACAATTGCTTCTTTTTCACCCGTAGACTGCACTTGTCTTTAAATTATTGTCACGCCTCAAAGCAGTACAATATAAATAAATATATTATATTTATTTATAAATAAATGTAGACTTGACAAGCAAAATCAAACACAAATAGGCACTATTGTTCCAGTGCTTTTTAAGAAGAGCATATATTTAATGCAGTTTTTAATTTCTTGTGGAATAATTATTTGTTTCGCGTAAACCAGGGATGATCATTACGTCGATCGCGATTGACCAGTCGATCAAAAGGGTAGTATGGGTAGATCGCATGACATCAAAAAATAGACGTCAGCCTATCATTATCCGTCATGTGATTGATACAGGGCACCCAGTCAGATGACACCTGATTTTTTTTGGTGACAGATAGGTCACCAGGCATGCGCAAACAACGGTGCTAAGTGCAGCACAACTAACAAGCTAGCGAGTTGGTTACCTCCAATTTTAAGCCCTCGTTTTATTCTTTTGAACTCAAGGGGGGTATAAACATGAGTGGGGGTGCTGGACTAAGTAAGAAGACAAAAACGTATCACTTTAATACGGAATGAGAGGAGGAGTTGTTTTTCACGATGACATTTTCGAAGTGCGTTTGCCTCATTTGCCAGTCGACCATTGCAATACCAAAGAAGGGAAATGTGGAGCGGCATTTTCGGACTGTTCATGGAAAATATGATACCGACTTAATTAAAAAGCCAGTTTGTCAGGACAACAGTCATTTTTCAGTCTACATACATTGTACAAAAAATTCTCTCTCTCTCTCTCTCTCTCTCTATATATATATATATATATAAATAAATTTGCATTTTTATAGTAGGTCATTTTGCCTTGGTCATTTTATAAGTAGCTCGCATGCTGAAAAAGTGTGAGCACCCCAGGTGTGAACTGTAATGACATAGAATGTCAATCAGTTGTGACATCTGTAGCCCTTTTACACTAACTTGGCTTGTAGATTGCATTCAATTGTTTTTTTTTTTTTTAAGTGATTATTATTTCCTTTGTGTTTACATCACATTTACATCATATCCCAAAGCAATTAACTCAAGAAGGAGCGATGCTAACTGTACAAAATCACTTTTGAGGAAGTAAGAGCATATTAAATCTGTAAAAAAAAACGCTCGCACTTGCAATATTTGCTCCAACAGTTTAGTCAGGAGCTGCTGCAGGTCAATACCTTAGCCAATTATTGATGAATTATTGATTGCACATGTGTGTGCGTATGTGTATGCATACAGTTAGTGTGTGTGCGTGTGTGGGGGTGGGGGTGTGCTGGTGTGGGCATGCGTGTGTGTGCGTGAGTGTCTGTGTGTGTGCAGGGGGACGGTGTTCATTGTGAATCTCAGGAAAATAGGAAAATATGTGAATTTTCCCAAATGGCGAGTGTATTTCCGGGCCGGTGCGGTCCTAGTCATCATGGCCGCCAGCTGCCGTCTGTGGCTTCACAGCAGGGGTTTTGTTTTATTCAACTATTTATTTGATGTCAAAATGAAAATGGAGTTTTCGTTAGTATTTTCTATATCTTATATATGCTATATCATCATATGCAGTGTGGCCAACTTCAATAGCTGGACCTTCGACTCATTTAAAACAAAGACTTTTTTATTTGTATTTGAGTACCACTGCTGAACAATCCTCACTGTTGCACATCAAATATGAACACCGAAGTCCTCTTTGACTTTGAGGCAGAATGTTTCCAGAACATTTTCTATTGAGCCCCAAATTGTACCACTTTAAATCCCGCCACCTCCCAGAATGTTCTCCTCATCTGAGCAGAATGTAGCCATTTCTGTCAATTTTGCAAGGACATAACAAAAGTACTCTGCATCAAAACGGGAGCGATCATGCAGCTTTTGTGGGCTAAAAAAAATAATAATTCACTGCAGGCACCAGTTGGTTTAGTGGCAATATCACAAGGATCCCAGTGCAAGTGGAAAAAAATAGGCTCTGCAGGCTCTTACAGAATCTTAATTAACTGCTCTGAGGATTCCTCACAGGAATTATGTGCAATGTGGAAATGAAAACAGTCATTGTGTTGTTTTTTTTGTGGTGAGATTATTTTGAGACTTGATGAATGGCGGCCTTTGAGCAGTGACCGTGGTAACCTTCAGTCGCAGCTCTTTGTCACTGTCAAGTATGCTGTGCCAATCCAAGCCTTCCACTGCCACTTACTCCCCTCATCGTAACCCCTCCCCCTCCCGCTCCCGCATGTCCTAGCACAACATCTGGTCAGTCAGCATTCAGTATTTGTTGTGTGTGGCAGTTTGGTTGTCACCCAAAATTCAAATTGACAGCCCAACACCGTGATGTTTGCCTTCCATTGCAAACACTGTCCAAAAGGATAATTGAGCGTGTTCACAAATCCTTCTGCTGTAGTTTTGGGTGCAAATAATCAGAAGATTTAAGAGACTTGAGCAGATGAACATAACACATTCATTTGGGAATACTCATTGATCCCGATGACAAGTGTAAATTATTGGCTTGACTGCCTGTCTTCTCAAACAGGTCAAAGCATGCATTTTTCAAACCTTCAACTGGGACTCTCAGTTCGGTACTCGTTAATTACAGATGGCGTGTTGCATAGGTGGTTTTATAGGGTGGCAAGGGGTGGCAGCTACCACCACCACCTAAACTTGTGCCACCCCACCTGCCACCTCAATAAATCCATCAATACTACATTAAGTATTTTATTATATATTTTCCTAATGTTTTTCCATTTCTCAAATGTTCTAATAAGCAGGTTAGATTTTACTCCTACCAACCGCCTTACATCCCCCTTTAAACCTTTTTTTAAGAAAATCTTTGCACCCTAGTGCATCCGGGGACTTTAACTTTTTCACATAGCTCATTTCATACAACAGGTTACGCAATGATTTGTAAACGGCTGCTCTACACCTTAGCGACTTGTGTTGAGTATATTGCTTTGGAAGTAGGATTCTGAGGTTTACACCTGACACCAATAATATACTTTGGACTGTGGCAGAGGCCATGGCTCTGGTGTAGAGTAGCCATCTCGCAACCTTGATGTTATAGGTTTGATCCTCTACTGCAGGGGTGTCAAACTAATTTTTGTGGACGGGCCACATCGTAATTCTGGTTTCCCTCAGAGGGCCGTTATGACTGTGAACCCACAAAAATGTATGTTCACCTTGCGTTATCACATACACAGAACAAATTGATAGAAAGCCAGTTTTGAAATCAGAAGCCATTAAGTTATTCTTCAACAAATTTCCAATTTATTTTAAAAAGGAAGGATTGGTAACAAATACATGGCACTATCTCATATCTCAATGCCGTTAAAAGTGAAGAAAATGTGCTAGAAACAGGAAGGTGATGTGTTGCGGTGCAGATCCGGCGCCCGGGCCTTGAGTTGTGCATTGAGGTCCGTTGTGTATGAAACGTGTGTACAAAAAGTGTGTTCAACCTTGACTTTTTAAATTTAATGAACTTGTAAAATGTACTCAAAAACCCTTCTTATAATTTTTTTTTTTTCGAATTTCTGATTGAAATAATTTTGCTAGGATTTTTCTAGTAAATATCACTCCCTGTTTTTTACATTGTAACGACTTTAGAAAATTCATCATAAACGTTGTTTGGCTCACTTCCAGATTGCTGGATATCAACAAGAAGTAGTGGACACTAAATGTCTAGATTTCCCTGTCCAAACTAAAATAAAGCATCTCATCAGTTAATAGTCTTTCAAATAGTATGTTTGTCTTGTCCTCTGGAAATGTAGTTAGACAAATCAAAAAAATGAGAGTGAAGTAGGAGGGACAGGCCAAATGTTATCGAAAGATAGGCTCCAGCTGTGAGCACTGATACGGCCACGCAGTGGGGTGCCTGGCTTCAGCCAAGTGACTCCAGAGGACGCTCTTTAAAGGCCGCGTGGAATTAATGAGATGAGACGTGACTCTCTGTGGGCTCGGCTAAATCAACATCAGGTTGCGATCGCCGCCGAGTTCAGAGCAAAATGGCACCCAGTGCCTCCCAGCTCTTCATTCACTGGAGCACTTTATTAAACAGGTGCAATGGTGATCAACAACGACAACAAAAAATGCTCCATCGAAATTTAACTGAGAATAATAGTAATAAGGTAAAAATACTGTATTTTTACGGCCAAAAGACGCGCCGTATCAAAGGGCGCAATACCACTTGTGGGTGCTATTTCTGTATTTGATACATAGATAGAACGCACCGTATCATTGGGCGCAAACAGAACCGAGCAGTCGCGCTAGCTGCTCAGTCGCGCTAGCGTGTTTTTAAAATGGCAACGGGAGTTCGGTGGTACTTTATTTTAGCTTTTAACAACGTGCTGAAGTTGTCCTCATCCAAAAATGCACCAAGTACTTGTCTTCTGTATCCAAGATAAACAGCTGGACAGTTCTCCACCAAACACTTGAGTCATTATCAATCTGCCTCGCCGTCTCGCTACCGCGCAGCCCCTCAGATGGGATGCCGACACAATGCCGGTGTGAGCAAGTCACTAATCAACAAACGATGTGCGGTCAATGTGTTACATCAAAACTAAAACTATCACCCCAAATCAACTGAATAGCATAATAGTGTAGGCCCAGCAAAATTCCGCCTCACAGCCTACCATACAATACCTTAGTTAACATGCATGCACACTAAAACAGAAGATAGCGTGGCTAGCTGTTTTTAAAAAGGCAACAGGAACAAAACTGAGTTTGGTTGTATTTTATTGAACTATTTAACAATGTACTTACATTATAATTAATCAGTCATCATCCACAAATCCATCAAAATCATCTTCTGTATCAGAAATAAACAGCTGGGAAAGTTCTCCCACAAACACGCCAGGTTCCCTCTCGTCATTGTCAGATTCCATGTGTCGCTGCTGCGTGCGGCTCCTCATGATGCCGGCTTTTGCGAAAGCCCTAACAACAGAGCTAGCAGACACGTTTGCCCATATAGGGGTATTGGGGGCTGCTTTGCACTGGGGGAGTGCCTTTGCGTTGTCATTCATGCCCATCTCCCCTCTCACGTCCGCCTGCTGTCGTTAGCCACGCCCGCCTTCTCTCTATATAAGCAGTATGCAGGCCGTTAATGTTCGCAGTCAGCCCAGCGGTGCACTTGATCCATATCATGGGCGCTCCGCAAAAGGCGCCCTGGCTTTTTTGGATGAGTTTCAGGACTTTAAAGTACGTCTTATGGCTGCGAAAATCCGGTAACAGAAATAACATAACGGCCTATAAGCATAATCTCTGGAGGTAGTTCATTTGTAATTTGCAAATAACACATTGTGACAGTATGAATCTGAAATTGTGCGATGTTCAGGGCTGGACAAATTTGCCTGAAATGAACAACATCACCAAAGTTGTCACTCTTTGCGTGAAGATGTATTGTATTCATAAACACACACTGAGTACAATGACAATAAAGGGCTTTCTGATTCTGATTCTAAAATATAATTATTCTTATTATACATTATCAAATTCAAATTTTAAAAAATTATTAAATAAAGAAAGTAACACGTTATTTCCGGATTGAAGTTTCTGGTTATTTAGAGGAGTTTGCAATCATCCATAGAACAATTTGTTTTAGCAGTTGCATCATATATAATATGCAAGCATAATGTTATGTCCTATCAGCCGCTGTCAAATTTGGATAAAAAAGAAATCAGTTTTTTTGGCTGCTGATATGACTTACCTCCTCAGGGTGTCTTCCTTAGAGACAAGGTGAGTCATCCGAGATGGACTCAGAGACGATCCGCTGCTCCTCCACGTTGAGAGGAGCCAGATGAGATGGCTCTGATTAGGATTCCTCCTGGTCGCCTTCCTGGTGAAGTGTTGTAGGCAAGTCCCACCGGCAGGAGGCCCCGAGGACAACCCAGAATACAAAGGTATGTGTGTGTGTGGGTGCGTGTGTGTGTGTGTATATACATATATATATATATATGTATATATATATATATATATATATACATATATATATGAGAGAGTGGAGGAGAGATATAGATATATATATACATATATATATATATATATATATATAAAATATCTGTAAAAATCGATATCCATCCATTTATCAGAACCGCTTCTCCTCACAAGGGTTGCGGGAGTGCTGGAGGCTATCCCAGGTGTCTCTGGCCAGTAGGTTCTTTCCTCTTTCCCAAACACGAGGGCAGTGAGGAGGACCCGTTTTGAAGATGTGGACGACATATGGCCGACTGTGTTGAGGGAGCTGCTGAGGATCCTGGAAGAATCCTTCTACGAGTGCATGGAGGCTTCGGCAGAGACTTGGAAAGTACATTAAACTCTAATGAGATTACTTCCAAGGAGGAAACTTGTGTTTTTAGTTTAGAGTTAAAATATACCTTTTGTGGCAGGAGCCCTGGAACTTTTAGGACACCTCTCGTATTTGCCTATAGTTGCCATAAAGTGCCAAAGCACTACTTTTCTATTACAGGAAGGGCTTGAGGAGCATTTTAGGGCGTTTCAGAAAAAGTACAAAAACTGTGTACAACATCCATCCATCCATCCATTATCTGTACCGCCTGTCCTCACTAGGGTCGCCGGGGGTGCTGGAGCCAATCCCTATCGCAGGGCGCATGTGAACAACAAAATATTTTTTAAAGATAGGTTCCTAAAAGGCCTGGAGTTTGACACGCATGCCTTAAGCATTAGCATTAGCCTTAGCATTAAGCTTTGTTGTTGTTTTTTTTTTTTTAAACACATATGTACCCTAATTCTCTTTTGTTTTATTTTTAGGTAAACTTCAACTTGGAGAGGCGTGAAAGAACTTGACGCCTCTTTTTTTTTAAGTATTTCACTATTTACCAATGTGGTGTTTACTGTGTCATGATCTGAGCTCACTGCCAACCATACATACGATACAAACGCTAGCTTAAAAGTATTTGCAGTGATACACAATCATTGTGAAAACAACAAAAGAGCCTCTTTATATTCATGAGGATATATGACATTAATGAAAATGTTCTGCAAGCATTGTGATAGGAGATTCTCTTTTTCAGCTTCGTTGACTGAGTGTTGGAAGGTTGATTTTCCAGGAAAGAAAGCGGTGCAACGAGGCAGAAGGGATATCTCAATGTGTTCAAACTGGAAAGTCCATGTAATTGGATTGCATTGTGCAATATAGCATAGACGTGCGGCACTACATTTTGCACCTGTAGAGGCAGAGGATGAGCTTGACCCTTACCTAACCGCTGGGTCATCATCTGCCCTCATCATGCCAGCTCTCACACTTTACGTAAATGTTTTGTGGACATTTTCCAAAGGATTTTGTGTGGGTGCTCACTCAGATTCATTAAATTGCTCTATTTGTAGAATGGATGCACGAGGAGGTTTTCCAATCCTCCATTCCTCCCACACCAGCCATGGCACTTTCATGAATGACATTTCAACATATAGTTATATTTTATATTTAACAAAGGTGCTGGATTCGAGCCTGAGCTCCAGCCTTCATGTGTGGAGTTTGCATGTTTTCACCGTGCCTGCGTGGGTTTCCACTCACATCCCAAAAATATGCAGGGTAGGTTTAAAGATCTAAATTGTCTCTTTGTGCGATTTTGAGCGCGAGTGGTTGTTTGTCTTTGTGTGCCCTGCGATTGGCTGGCAACTAGTTCATGGTGTACCCTGCCCACTGCCCCAAAACAGCTCGGATAGGCTCTAGCACGCCCACGATCCTCATGAGGAGAAGCGGATCGGATTAGGGGTGGATGGATTTTAATAATGGTTGGACTCCCACCCCTTTACGGGGTAACCAAATGACATGATAAATCCACAGGGCCAACAGACTAATTATCCACTTTTAAGAACATCCATGACATCCCCTTAGACTTGTTATCGGATAGGGGACCACAGTTGATATTGATTGACTTTGCATATGGAGAGTTGTAAAGAGTAATTAGTAAGTTGTGATCACATTTCAGCATGATTTAATTCCACTTGAAACCGAAAGCATAAAATGGATACGTGCTTTTGAATTCAGTCATGGAGATGATTGATTTGTGACACATGTCAGTGACATAACATCCTCTTTAATTGGCATCTGCATGAACTGACATCTTAGAGCAACTGTGGAATTTCTCCAAATATTTTTCGGGGGACTGAGAAGGTTGCAAAGAAAGACATGAGATTTTGCTTTAGCATACTGTAAGTTTTATCCTTTATGTATTTCGACCAAACAATTTGAAAAATTTAAGGACACCTGGGACCTCTTTTCAATTGTTGAAAAAATACTCTGTCTCCTTTAAAATAACTTTTACATTGACAGCAAGATGATCAAGATGAAATGAATAGCATTCTGGATTTGAACTCAGTGAAAAACGGGGTCTTTTAAGAAGCTTCTACTGCAAAACCAGTCAGATTCTTACTATTAAAACAACCCTTATCCTTGTAAATTAACATTTGCTCCAGTTTAGCTAACTTCGAGTCAAAACTGATCCAAAATCAACAGTGTTCTTGACTTGGAATAAGCAGAGCTGGGCAGTCCGTCCCAGGGCCAGAACAGTCCAGCCCTCCAGCCCAGCCGGACGCCCATTTTTGGGGTTGGAGTCGGGGTGACAAATTAAAAAAATAAAAGGTTAGATTAACAAAGGCCGGAAGTTGATTTTAGTCCGGCCCACGAATTGTGATGAACCTACTTATCAAATGGGCAAATGACAAAAATTCCCTCTGAACGCGTCAAAAGCGGCACTTCCAACTGTTTGTGTATGAAAAGATGTGAGACAGCAGTGTGCGTTCAAGCGTGCCTGTATTCCCTTACTCTGACATCACATAACCCGCGCCTCCCACCAGCTACTGGGGCATGCCATTACAAGAGGGGTGAGCAATACTACAGAAAGATAGAACAGAGGGGAAGTCAAACCGTTAACCCACATTGGTTTGGCAAAACATTTACAATATGATACAATACAATACAACTTTATTTATTTATTTACATATTTAGATCTTTCACAAAAGCTGGAGGTGTAACAAAGAGCTTTCCATGTGGTGTAATATAAATGAGCGCACAAATTAAAAGACAAACAATAGATACCAGCAGAACAGTGACAGTCTCATGTTGAGTCGAAAGCTAAAGAATAATCTTCAAACAAGTTTTAAAAGTGGATAGAGAGGGGGCTTGCCTAACATTTAATGCAAGCTCATTCCAGAGGGAAAGACCCGCAACAGAAAAGGCAGGATCCTGGAAGGCTGTGTTTAGTCCTCTGTACCTCCAGCAGCATGTGGTCCGCAGACCTGAGGCAGCAAACAGGTGCGTAAGGGGTGCAGGAGCTCTGAGAGGTACGCTGGAGCGAGGCCATTTAAAGATTTGAAGACCAACAGAAGTATCTTAAAGTGAACGCTAACGTGCACTGGGAGCCAGTGAAGAGAGGCCAAGATTGGGATTATGTGATCCTTCTTCCGAGCAGCAGCATTTTGCACTAGTTGGAGGTGCTTGAGGGAGGACTGTCTGACTCCAAAGTGAAGTGCATTACATTAATCTAGCATAGATGTAACGAACAGAAAGAAAGGGCTTTAATTTATCCATCTGCCGAAGTGAAAGAAGCTGGATTGAACAACGGCACTAATTTGCCGATTTAATTTAAAATCACTGACCAGTTTAAAACCCAAGTTTGAGACTGTTGACTTTAAATAAGATGCCTGGGGGCCCAGGTCAACAGGGTTGAAAATAGAAGGGCCACAGAGACTGACTACCATAACTTCCGTCTTCTTTTTGTTGAAATTCAAGAAATTATGACATCCAGATTTTGATTTCTTCTAGACAGGAAATAAGTGGTCTCAAGGAGAAAGCTCTTTTGCTCTGACTGTCATACGCATAGCAATGGAAGGAAATTCCATATTTCCGTACGATTGAACTTAGGGGCAGCTAGTATAACGAAAACAGCAAGGGCTCCAAAATGGAAGCTTGTGGAACACCATACGACAAAGGGACAGAGCAGGACTCAGAGCAACCTAGGCTACCATCATAATAAGTCCATTATAAAGTAAGTGGACTTCAATAGTAAATTAGCCAGCTAATGATTGTTACAGGGATTGCCCTCTTGTAATTGTATACCCCAGTAGCAGGAGGGAGGCGCTGGTTTCTCTATGTCAGAATAAGAAAATAAAGGCACGCTTGAACGCACGTCTGACGTCACCCACCCATTATCTGTACCGCTTCTCCTCACAAGGGTCACGGGGGTGCTGGAGCCTATCCCAGCTATCTTCGGGCAGTTGGCGGTGTACACCCGGAACTGGTTGCCAGCCAATCGCAGGGCACACATAGACAAACAACCATCCGCACTCACACTCATACCTAGGGGCAATTAAGAATGTCCAATCAACCTGCCATATATGTTTTTGGAATGTGGGCGGAAACTGGAGTACCCGGAGGAAACCCACACAGGCACAGGGAGAATATGCAAACTCCACACAGGAAGGCCGGAGCTGGAATCGAACCACGACCTCCAAGACCTCTGCACTGTGAGGCCATTGTGCTAACCAGTCGACCACCTCCACCTGTCTCATATTACTTCTGATAAAAACAATGATCTTTAAATAAATCTATCGTATAATCTATCGTTAGCATCTTTGCCGCTTGTTTTCTTTCTTTTTTTTTCTTTCTTGGGGCAACAATTTTTATGAAAAAGGTCAGAGGGTCGAGACCGGAATGTTAACAAGATCGCGGCTGGAGGGCGGGGGACCAACCAGCAAAATAGGGCCAAGTGCCCAACTCTGGGAATAAGTTTTACTAAATATGGCGCACGTACAGCACCGATGACATTTTTTAAAATAAAAAACAGCCTTTAATGTCGTTTTGAGCCTTAAGTGGAGCGTTTATGTATGCGGACAAGAGTGAATCGATCTTTAAACAATGCTAATGTCGAAAGTAATCTTAAGGATTTAAGCCGTTTCGTCCTGAGGATGGAATTTGATCCTTTGCACACAGCACTCGAGAGCCATTGATTAGACATTAGCACATCACAGAGCACTTGCTAGCTAATTGAAACAAGGCATTACAATGCATACGTCGTCCACATAGTCAATTATACTGTATGATGATTGAACAGAACACCAGCGCTACATGCAGATGAAATAATTTACTGCATGCACAAAATCCTATAAGGATGATCTTGTGCAGTTCACATATTCAGCCACCTCTAATGAAGTCTGCTGCTGTTGACATCCAAAACAAGATGGCTGAGGTTGTGGCGGTCCCAGACAAAATGTGTTCATGTTGGCACTCATCCCACCAACATCTGTTATGTTCCAATAATTCTCTACCTATTAGGAATTATTGATTTATGTCAAAAGCAAGAACATTATTGATTTTGGTTGGATCATTTTCGGCATAAGATAGCTGAGGTCCTAGTGGTCCAACATCCAATTGATGTTCACCATATATACCAACTTGAAGCAAGAACACTATTGATGTTGAATGATATTAAGCACATTGTGTGTATATAGGCGAAGTCATACCAGTACATTGAAATTATGCAAACATTTTTAACAGGTCTCTAGTGTTCAGGCATTATTCATCTCAGGGCAGCACAATGACCGACCTGTGATGACCGAGTGGTTGTCACATCTGCCTTTACAGTTCAGAGGGTTGTGTGGCTGTCCACACAAAATTGAGTAGATATATTTCCTTTTTGTTTCTAAAAACCAGAGCTGGGCACTTGACCCTTTTTTGCCGGTAAGTCCCCCGCTCTCTGGCTGCGATTCCTGTACCGTTCCGGCTTCGGCCCACCAGACTTGTTCATAAAAATTGTCGGACCCCGTTACCAAAACAAACAAACAAAAAAAACATCCGTGAGTGAATAACACCTCCGCGGGAGAGATGTTAAATGGCAGGGGTTTATTTAAACATCATTGGCTGGCTATTTTACTATTCAAATCCACTTACCTTATTATGGTCTTATTTGTCTCTTCTTCTTCTTTCTTCTTACAATGCAAGTAAGTATGCATTGTTGGTGTTATGGGGATTGTCGTATTGCGCCACCTCTAGTAATGTTGTGCCCCAGTAGAAAGTGGAATGCGCAGGTTACCTGATGTTTGAATGAGGAAATATAGGCACGCCTGACGCACTTTGTTGTCTCACGTCTTTACATACACAAACAGTTGGGAGTGGTGCTTTTGACGCATTCTGAGGTAATTTTTGTCGTTTGCCCATTTTGCCAGCAGGTTCATCACACGCACAAGGGCCAATTAATAGGCTGGACTAAAATCAACCTCTGGCCTCTTTTAATTAAATCCTTTTTTAAAATTTGTCACCTCCCCCATCCTAAAAATGGGCATCCTGCCAGGCCAGAGACCCGGACTGTTTGACCCCGTGACGAGCTGCCCTGCTCTAGATAGACTTATATAATACTAGGGCAGCCTAAAAAGTTTTTAGGGGCAAGTTTTCCATTAAGGGGCAACGGTAAACGGTTTTTTACTCAGGAGCTAGTTGTGTCGGCCAAACATGCTATGTTTGGTACAGTACATATCTGTGCTTTTTTAATTATTTTTTTTGTAAAGCCCTTATCTAATACTAACTGATGTGAAAAAAGATAGCGATAAACTCGTGGCTCATGAACACACTCAAATGCACCCCTTTATTCTTCCCGAAGCATCAATAAGGTAAGTTTGGATGAACTGTAAAACCTTTCGAAACACCTTTAAGCTTTTAGTTTGTTATATAAGTCGGGAAAAAAAACAAGTCACAAAGTTGAAAACCAAAACTGTGAATTCACTTGCAAAAGGGAACATGACATGGACACCAACAGAAGTAATGATCCAACAAAGGCTGAAAGGAGGCAGGGAACTGCAATTGGCAGGCGACCAGTATAGACTATACCCCACCTCTCGCCCAAAGTAAACTGGGATATGCTCCAGCACGCCCCCAGCCCTTTTGAGGATACATGAGTACATTGTACAGAGAAAGGATGGATAAACGGAATTAATTTGATCCGTATTAGAATACAGAATCACCAAATATAATTAGAATTAACACATTTTTGCATTGCTCAAATGAATAGAACCTTAAGTGGCTCTCACTGTATTATTGTATTCCTTCCGGAGTGAGGAGTGAGGACTGGAAGTGAGGAGTGGAACGTAAAATCTATAACAACACAAAAATTGGTATTTCCAACCTGTGAAGAAGTCAAGAATTTTGATCTTTACACCCAGAAATCAACGGAAGATGATTGTGCACTTCAAGTAGGTCACAGGTCCACGCTTGCCCCCTCTCCCTCACAGACTCCTCCATTTCCATCACCTGGGACTTTAAATGGGAGCCGATCATCAGTTCTCTCATCAAACTAGTGACAGCCCAAAATGGCCCATGAGAGGATACTCTTCCTGCGGCAAACTCAAGCTGCTTACCAAGTTGATGCAGTGCTACACAACCATTGCTGCGTGCATCCTCACCTTCTCCAACTGCATGTGGTACGCTGGTGCCACTGCCAGGGACAGATACAGACTGCAGCGCACTGTGAATACTGCAAAGACGGTGATCATCTGTACGCTCCCACCCACTCAGGATTTGTCCGTCTCCAGGACCCGAAGGCATTCAGGTCGGATTACAGTTCACCTTAGTGACCCTGGACACAGCCTGGTTGGCCCTCTTCCCTCAGACAGGTGGCGAAGGTTCATTCGGACCACAACCTTATGTCACACGAACAGCTTCTTCTCCTCAGCTATTAGACTCATGATGAATAAAAAACAGTATCACTTATACTTCACACATACACCTGATGTCTGTTGGAAATTGTTTGGACAATTGCACAATATTGCTTTTCTTTTTCTTTCAGTTTTGTGATTCTTTTTTTTTTTATTACAATTCAGGTTTCATGTTGCAGCAATGGAGTGAAAAAAAAAACGGTTTGTAAATTTACCTTTTACTGACAATAAAATTAATTCTGTTCTTATTGTGGTGACATGCACTTCTCCGTCTTCACCCTTAATGTTTACATAAGGGATGAGCAACTGGCGGCCCGGGCCCCTGACCACATTGAGTGGCCCTTTGATTAACTAAAAAATTTTTAAAAAATGTTTTTTTTTTAACAAACTACAAAAATTCTTCATAAAATGCATATAAACATGGATTTCAATTTTTCCCTGAGAAACAAGGGAAAATTGAAAAAAATTGCGAAAATACCCGAAATATTAAAAAATAATAAATAGACGGGTATGCATGCTGTCATTTTAAATTGCAGTATCACCGTTCACCACTAAATGGCAGACATGCATTGGTTGCGCTTACATAGAGTGTTATCGTGCTCTACACTACTTTTTATAACATGAATAAACCTAATAATTCTCTGAGGATTTGAAATAATATAACAGAAATATAGTCCCGCCAATAATATTACAATTTCAAGCGAGTTGTTTTAGTGAAAAAATGCACAAAATGAGTTTTGTATTGTCCTTGAATGTCATTTTTTTAAACCCTTTGCACTAAATAAAGAAAATTGCAACATGTGGTTACTTTGTTGTTTGCTCCAAACCTTTTGTTGGTTTAGGATAGTGGATCTTTTAAACATGCATTGAGAAATGTACACGCAAAATGAAATGTAGTATTTTGTACATATGCACACATTTAATTTGAAATGGCATTTTTGTGATATATCTGGTTAGTAAATGCATGGTCCTTTGTGGTAACCCCAGATTAGTGACCCCGTCCATCAGTTAAATTACTAATCCCTGATTTGAAGGGCTGTGGACCATTAAAAATATGTGATGGAGTACCTTTTCCTTCATTTACCGCTCATGAAATCACAATTCATCTTAGATTTAATTTGTACAACTATGGCGTAAATCCGAGAGGGAACAAACTGCGCCTTCACTAGACAGAACAAAATGGGGCCTAACAAATTAGTAGAACACACATTCAACTACTGCTCGGCAACCTGTCACAATTTCGCAAAAGATGAAATCTGCCACTGAATTGTTGGCTAAGCAGATGAAATTTTAACCAACATGTAGAAAACTTACAGTAGAACAATATTGTTCTGACATATCTTAAAGTATCAGTTGCTACGCGGTTCCTATTGTCCTTTTCTGCTCTGTTCTTTTATTATGTCATAGAGGCTTGATGCTTCAGAGCATCTGTGTCCAACTCGTGGCCCGGGGGACAGATCTGGCCCGCGACCTCATTTTATGTATATTGTCAACTTCCTGTTTCTAGGACATTTGCTTCACTTTTAATAATTTTGGGATATGAGATATTGCCATTCATTTGTTACCAATCCTCCCCTTTTAAAATAAATTTTAAAAAATTGCCGAACTAAAAATTACTGGCTTTCCAACAATTTGTTGTGTGATAATGTGTATGTGCAGGTGAGCATACATTTATATGGATTCACAGTCATAATTGCCCATAACTACGATATGGCGCGTCCACAAAAGTGAGTTTGATACCCCTGCTTTAAATTATTTAACTGTTATTATTCAGTGACACATTGTCAGTACGTCTGGCTTTCTTGGAGTGAGGATGCTCTCTTACATGTGTTCTGAAACCAACCCTGCTTGTTTTTCCTTGTTTTCTTTTTAATATAAAGACTTTTACTGTGGCGGTTCGGGTTTGGGGGGGGGGGCCTGGCGAGTGTGACTGCTTGCAGGTTCTCGGCGTTTCCCAGCCAGGCACACCTCCGGATAAAGTGGGCGTCGGCTCCTGCGCACCTGCTGCTCATCAGCGGCAATCACTGCCAGCATAAGACCCAGCCGCGTCAGGAGCCAGACACCGGATTATCCCGTCACCTTCCGTGCCGCCCGCACCCGAGCTACCCGCACCCGAGCCACCCGCACCCGAGCCACCCGCACCCGAGCCACCCGCACCCGAGCCACCCGCACCCGAGCTACCCGCACCCGAGCTACCCGCACCCGAGCTACCCGCACCCGAGCTACCCGCACCCGAGCTACCCGCACCCGTCACCTTCCGTGCCGTCCGGTGCCCGTCCGGACCCGAGCTACCCGCACCCGTATCCGAGTTCCTGATCGGCGTTCGTCTCGCCAGCGCTCCCCCCGCCGCGCCGCTCACCTGCCTCTTCCGTGCCGCTCCCGCTGCTCCTCCACCAGCCCGCCATCTACTCCCGGTGCTCGTCGCCTCGACGCCCGCCCGCCGATCCTCGCTCCCGCAGCCGCATTCTCCGATCGGCCAGCTTCGCCGCCTCCTCTGTCAATAAACCCTGTTCCTACTACCACAGTCGCTCTTGGGTCCTCCTTCCCCAACTCTCGGTTCTCCGAACCGCAACATTTACATCACCTTTTTCATCTCCTGTCTTCTTATGGGTCCAAATCCCGCTCCTCACGTGACAAATATCTCTGACTTTAGTCACCCAAAAGGGCACACAAATGTAAGACACACTAATTATGTAACAAAAACAAACGAAAAAAAAAATCTGCCACGATAAAACCAATATAAGTGGACTGCAAAGTCAAGAGAACGGCGGTGGATGATGGAGCCACAGTGGAAGGCAGTTACAGGTTAAACAACAAAAACTGTTCATAACATAGCCAGAGATAGATAACATAGACATACTTGGAAATTATAAAATTTTTAAGCACTTCTGGAACAAAGAGGCAAAAAATTTAGCAGTTTACAGTAAATCAGAATCTTCCTTCTACTCAAGACTTAGGCCGATTTGAAATCGGGTCCGGCTAGGAGGCTCCGCCTACCAGTGAACAAGATGAGGATGTGGACAGAAGGGTTATTGCATCACCAGCAGGCAGAAGCAGAACATGACATAAATAACAAATGGCTAGTGGCACTTTCTAAGCTAATATTAGTTAATGTTGAGGATGACTTAATATGATATTACTTTCACTACCATTATTGACCTCTATGTTGTCTGACAGACTGAAAGGCCCTGTAAGCTCTGCCTTAGGGAAAGTGGCCCGCAGGCGGTGGAAAATGTTGCCTCTCTCTCCGTTTCTGCAGCTCGTTATATTGTGATGAGTGATTATTTCTTTTAAGAATCCATTTTTTGTATTTCCAAAATATTTGTGCACCTTTTTACAAATGTTGTAAATTCCAGTGGTATCATTATCGGCCTGAAAATAAAGCCGCACGCCTGTGTGCTTCTTTAATGTGTATGTGCATGCTGTTGGTGATTCAGGCTGGCCAAGCTGACTTGCTTGTTAAGCGGCACTGCTCAAGTGAAGGGAGGCACTACATCAAAAAAAAAGAAGGGGAGGGGGAGCTAAGTGTGCATGCTCTGTGCTGTGACCCCCTGGAGCAGCACTTAAGTTGTAGGTAATCAGAAGCGACCGCACAGCCGCAGTCAGCGATGCTACCTCCTCAATAAATCTGCAGTAGTGCATACAAGAGAAAAACAGAAACTCAAATAATGATCCCATGACACAGAAATTGATCAATATCAGTATCAATATCAATGTCAATATGTGGATAGATACGCCCGCCATTAGTAAAAAGGCTCAAGCAAGGATAGGACACAAAAATGTGTAATGTGCTTTTATTTTATTTAAAAAACAATACAAACAAAAAACAGATGTAATAATAACATTTTATAGAATGAAAATAATTATACAGTTTGTACAACATTGCATTACAGCTGATTAATTGCATCTTCTTCTGGAGTGCATGACTTAGCCAAAGGGGAACAATATAATACATTCATGTTGACATAAATGGAAAAACTTGCACACCTACTCAATTTTAATCAATAAGATGGAGAAATATTAGT